>NC_042982.1:29248411-29503411 GCF_901001165.1 Salmo trutta
GGAGGGAAAGTGACAGAGAGAGAGAGAGATGAGAGGGAGGGGAGGGAGGGAGTACGAGAGAGAGAGGGAGAGGGAGACGGGAGGAGATGAGAGAGAGAGAGAGTATCGAGAGAGAGAGAGACGAGAGGGAGAGGAGAAAGTGACACAGAGAGAGAGAGAGAGGTGGAGGGAGATAAGCTGACCAGAGAGAGAGGAGAGATAGATGAGAGCGAGACGGGAGAAAGGTTTCAGTGACAGAGATAGAGAGGAGAGCGAGAGAGGGAGAAGAACGTGACCGAGAGGAGAGACGGAGAGGAGAAGCAGAGAGAGAGAAGAGCGAGAGAGGAGAAGAAAGTGACAGAGAGGAGAGAGAGAGAGAGAGGATAAAGTGGACAGAGAGAGAGAGAGAGGAGGGAAAGGATGACCCAGATGAGAGGAGAGAGAGAGAGAGAGGGAGAAAGTGACAGAGAGAGAGAGAGAGAGAGAGAGAAAGTGACAGAGAGAGAGAGAGAGAGAGAGAGTGTGTTTCTCTCTCTATAAACTCTTGTTACATGGTGCTTAACTACAGAAGGTGAGGATAATCTCTCTCAACTGCACTCCACTATACCTCCTCTCCTCCTTTATCCCTCTCTACCAATCCATCATACACTTTTTCACTGTCCCATCATCTGTGTCCTCTCTGCTTTTCTTACCCTCCCGTTTCCTCCCAATCTGTCCCCCATTGTTTTCATATCTCCCTCTTTTACGTTCTCTCTATCTTCATCCATCTCCATCCTTTCATCTCGATTTTCACCTTCATTTTTATTTTCCTCCCTTTCCATCCAACCCTCATCACTGTCAATGAATGAACAGACTAAGACCCTCAGTAAGTCTCTCCTTCTGCCCCACGCATCTATATCTTTCTCTTTGTCCTCTGCCCTGTCTCTCCTTCTGCCCCACGCATCTATATCTTTCTCTTAGTCCTGTCGTGTCTTTGGGTACCATTAAACTGAAGATAGGTTTATCAATTAACTCCCTGTAATTATTATCACGCGATTAAACTGATTAATCGTTTAATTGTAATTAACTAGGAGATCAGGGCACCAAGAAAAATATTCAGATTACAAAGTTATAATTTTCCTAATATAACTTTCCTATATTATAATATAGGCCGATTATCTTCTGGTTTGAATGGTGTATTTTACCTCGCGTCCAGTCTCATTCCAAACGTCGTAAATTGTTGTATCTGCACCAACCCAGTCTTTACTAAAATCATCCATACATCAATTGTCTTAAAATCATTTATTTACTACACTAAGTAATTAACAGAAAACATACAAACAGTAATTATCATCACAAAGGATTGGTATAGTAATGTGCCCTAATGGCTAACAAGCATGGCTGGTCTGTTAGACAATGGGTCATAAACGGTCAGCTGAGAAGTTACACAGAGTTCATTAATATTAACAATTGACAATTGAAGGCTCACTTATTCGGGAACAATTGCAATCAATATATATTTACGCTCATGTGTCGTCGGGATTCTTGTTGGAGAGTTCTGTTGAGGAGTTTTGTCCGCGTTCTCTCTCTCTCTCTCTCGGTTAGAATGGATCTTTCAGAGCGACATTCATTAATGTCGTCATAGAATGGATGTTTCGTTGGTCTTCGCGTTCGATGATATAATTTACTTAGCTGCAGACTAATAATAAATATCAAAGACTTGTTCTTATTCTGTCGATATCGATAGTCTAAAAGTTAACCACGTGGTATGGGCAGTAACTTAGGCAGATGTTAACAACGCACACGCACTCATGAAATATATATAATTACATTCATTCCCCAATGAGCGGCGTTGTGGCACTAAGTGATGGTTGTATGGGGACTTTGTTTATGGCTCTATCACTTCCTATGTGTCAAAGGAACTGAACCGAAAAGGAATGAAAGCATAAACAAAACAAAAAAATATACAAAATATAGTTCTCACACAAAAAAAAAATCATCTAATTGGACTGTATTCTATATAGGTCCAATGTTCTGGCAAAATGATTATCATGGCATTGTCTCTAATGCCATATCTAGGGTTTTTCCTACTTGGTGTGTTGCTTAGGCACTATCCTAAGTTGATAACTATATGATAAGTCTACAGCTGTAATGCACTAGTCTTGGGCAGTCTACAGGTATGACCTACGGACTTCTGGGAAGAAAACTGGTGAGTGCTGTAGAGTCAAAGGCCTAGAAGTAAATGTTCAACTTTACTAAGGCTGGTCTATTGCTTGGGCCCTTAAGTGGTCCTAGCATAAATCCTAATTGGATGTTCCGTTGTGCATGTGCGCTTATGCTTACACACGCGCGCATGTCAAGGGAAGAAAACCAAGTATCTGGGCAGATTACAACTTGTTCAGAATGAGTCTGACGTAGTCAGGTAATTTTCAGGTCAATGCCTGGAGGTCAGTCAGAATTGGTGTCAAGGGAGTCTGTAGTAGTTTTTCTACAAGTCACTGTTTCTTCCACTTTTGTAGTGGCGATAGGTATGAAGTCTATTTCATAGCTATGTTATCCACGGAGGAGCTAACCTCACGACGGAAGTACTCTTTAAGTATTGGACCAGTCATACGTGGTGTGATCATGGTTCATGACTTCTAATAATTTTCCTCCTGAATGGAGGGTCCTATTTATTAGTGACATGTGTGTTAACCATTGGAAGAGTGCACTGGAGATTCCCTTCCCCGTGTTGCACTCTGAGTGACTCCTATGTCGCTGTTGTCAATGGTAATTTGATTGGTTAAATCTCTAACCTTCTTACTGATTGTAGCTGGACTGACTGTTGCTAGTATTGGTACTGGTACTCAAGGGGACCAGTTATCCTACCGATTTATTCTGAAATATTATCTACCGGAACACATGATTGGAGTATTTTACTAGTTGTATTGTAGTTGAACCTACACATGGCAAAGAATGATTATTGATGCCATTTGTTTTGGAGGTGGACAAGTCCACTGGACTTCCTTTACGACCAGTGTGGTACACCTCAGTACTATCTTAGATGTGTTCTAAGATAATCCCCGTCTAGGGGCCTGTCTGCTCCTCACTGTTCTCATAGGAGAGTTTACAACTAGATTTGATTTATGCTCTGGCGGCCTCGTACGGTGTTGTCCGTAGTCTTGACCCCCCCACCGGCCTCGATGAGGCTCATCATGGGTCTGGGCTACTATTCCCCCCTTTGTGCCTCGGGACCCCCCCACCAGCGGGTGGTGTTGGTGTCCGATGCGCAAACAAGAAGATCGGACCCTACGTACGAGTTTTCAGCGGCCGCGTTGTTATGAGAATGGCTGTAACCTTTCAACCAAATCTCCTGGTGTTTGTGCTGCAAAACGCTCAGTGGCTGTCGAGGCATGTCAGTCCCCACCGCGTCCGCGTGTGGAAACCTCTTCATTACCTGCGAACTGAGACGAGGATATCGGTCTGTGATATCGCAAAGTGTTTCACCAGTGGGAGTCATCGGGTCAGTTGCTGGACTGACGCCATTAGTGTCATTGTAAGGGGTGACAGTCCCCAACAAAGCGGAAGGTGTATCATCGGAAGCAGAGTATACTCTGCGCATCAATGTTTTTCTTGCTGGGACGGCCGCAGTGCTTGCGGAATTGTCCAAAGGGCAAGAGAAGTTCATATCAACTATCGTATTGCACGACTGCAAGGAGGAGGGAAGTTGCTCATTCACAGAGACAGCTGGCTCGAAATCATGAAAAGAATGGTCAATCAGGTTGGCTGATGGAATGTGTCGAGATATCGTAATATCTCCATGGATCGGATTTTGTACCAAGAGGTTTCTAAACGTCTTTTTCCCAAGGGGTGCTTTCGACAGATACCCCTTGTGAAGGACTGCGTTGCAGTTAGCGTTAGGGGAAGACAGTGTGGTCAGTGGAGAAGGCACTGTGGCCTGTGACCATACCTGGTTGGTTTTCCAATCCATCAATGGGAGTAACCGATCCATCAAGTCTGCTCCAAGTAGCAGGGTTACAGTTTCGAGGCTGGTAACATACACAGGGTGAACGAGCGATACGTCCTGGAAGTGTAGTTTCAGTATGACTCTCAATGTGAGAGGTGAGGTAGTCTGAGTGACCCCTCGAAGTTTAGTGTCGCATCGTTCCACTTTTAACCAACGTTTAGTTGGCTTCAAAGCCCTTTTGAGATCATCAAACAATGTTTGAGAGATGAGTGATATTGTCGCACCCGAATCAATTAGCGCATGACAAGCTAAGCAGTCCTCCAGGACTGTTTCCAGGTATGGCCGTTTAGATTCGTGGTTAGTGGACATATTCCCCACAAAGTGGAGTGGTCGTTCGCAACGACGTGATGTGCCATGTCTGTTCAAGATGGAAGCAGATTGACTTTTCCGATTTTGAGTGGGCTTGGCTTTAACGAAGCGTTTGACATTTTTCTTCGCAACTTTTGTATCAGAGTCTATAGACAAAGCCCGGGGGCTTGTTTCTTGATCAAGCGGGCCCTGGATAGGGTCTTGAATGAGAGCGGGAGAAATTTGAACTTTAACGTCCTTGCTATGGGTGTTAATTCCTGCGGACCTGGTGTCCGGTAATTCCCCGTCTAGTCCTTGTGACTTATCTTTTACCCTTTTCTCAAATTGTTCTCGCTTAAGTTCTTCCCTTAGTGGGACTTCTGGAGAACATTGGTCTACGTTTTGATCATCCTTCAACCCTTTGTTACCCTTGTGCTCTGACACTTTTTGTGGGTTGGGTGCAGGAACGTAGCGAACGGGTCGATTGTAGCGGTAGTCATGTTGATGGCTACGTACTTTACAGTTATTTCGACCGCGGAGGTTATTGGAATCGTGGTTTCGTGGTAGAAACTGTTGTTGTGCGTCATCTGTCGACGCTCCAATACCTGATAATGCACCCTCTAACTGGAGTGAGTGCTCCTGGTTAAACTTCAAAACTGAGTGGTCAGGGCTCTTAGCGTTGTGAACTTTTGATGCCTCAAAAGCTGTGCTTGCAAGCTCTCTGAGTTGTAAGATAGGCAAGCCAACGTGGGCGGCAGGGCCCAAGTAGGTAATGAAGGTGGGATACATGTTCGACAGAAACATTTGTTTGAATGGTAACAGCTCTTCCATTCCGGTTTCAGTGAGTAGGCCAAAGTAAGCTGAACGAAGCCTATGATAGTAAGCTTGTGGGTGTTCGTTCCGAGCTTGTTTGACGGTGTTAGCCAGTGAGCTATCGTGTTTGCGAGTCGCAGAACCACTGAATTCTAATTTCAAAGCTGTGGCAAGTTTAGCGTAGTCATTTAGCACGTGTTGCTGTTGTAGACGAATGAACCTCGTCACGTGTCTATTCGACATTCGCTTCAACAGGTAAACCCTGTCAGAACCCGTAGCGTTCGGGTAGCCATCCAACGCGTCCTCTATGTCAGCTAGGAACGTCACAGTATCGTTTGGCTGACCTGGAATGGGGTCAAAGGTGGGGAAATTCTTGACGAGTTTGTCAAGGTATTCCGCGCCAAGCAGGCGGAGAGGGTTGGCTTCATCTTGTGGAGAGATTGGGGCCGAAAGGCCAAGAGAGGAAGCCAAGCCTTGTTGTTGTTGGCCAAGAGGCGCCATATTACTCAGTGCCGAAGGGCAAAGAGGAGAAGACTGAGGGACACATGAGGGAGGCAAGGTCTGAAACCTATTGTCTTCACTCCTGTGAGTACAGGGCTCCGGTTGCTTGGATGGGAAGTCGCGCTGTAGAGTGTGACCATTCTGGATTTCCTCCAGATGGTACCTAAGGGTGGAATTCTGCTGCATTGCAGAGTCCACTTGAGCGCTTAGAGTACTGATTTTGGACACGTGAGTGTCACACCTGCTCCTTTCGGTCTCAAACTTATCTGTCATGGTTTGCAGATAGAGGTCTTGAGTACGGAGCGAGAGATTCAGTGATGAGATTTCCTCTGCTTGCTTAGAAATCAATATTTCCAACCTCATCACCTGAGTTCTCTCATCATTCATTTGGTCAGCGACTTCAATAAGTTCTGCTGATTTATCATCCAACTTTGTCATTGTGTTCATTAACTGATGGTCTTTGGTCTGCAGCGCTTTGAGGAGCACCGTGTTATTTTGAGTAACATTCAACAAAACAGCATGCATGTTGTCAAGTTGAGCGCTCCTGTTTGTAGATAACTCCTCAGATTTATCTAGTTTGGCGTGGACATCATCGTATTTAGTTTTGGCTAAATCGAGTTGTTCCTGTAGCATATGATTTTGTTCCTGTAGAAAACGATTTTGTTGAAGAGCTTGTGCTTGTTCATCGTCATACGTTTTTGCAATTACATTTAATTGTTCAGTTTTCGAACGCAGTTCCATAGCTAGCAGAATTTTTCCCTTGTCTGCCTTGGTCATTGGTTTCCCGGTTCTCTCCACCTGTCCCTTTATGTCTACCATTACCTGCTCGTGCTTCAGCTGTGCACTGCGGTATTGGACAGATGGCAATCTCGGATGGCAAGACATCAGAGCTAGACTGGAGAGAACCTTTACGAGGCCTGCGCCCGATGGTTGATTTTGGAAAACATTGTTGTCTGCTTTTCCACTAATGGCATAATTAGGGTTGTTATCGCTGCTGAGGTCAGAGATCAATCCATTTACGGGTGGAGGTTCACTAATTAGCGGGCGAGTGGGGACCACCCCCTCTGATAGCCTGCACATTATTAGAACATTTGAAAGGAAAAATGTTTTTCCTAATTTTCCAAAATTTTGGAATGTGGGGTGTGGGGAGCTGCAAAGACGATTTTAATCTATTTATAGACGTTAATGAACCATCAGTACTGTACAGTACTGTGGAAGTTGGGCGTGAATGAATTTGCAAAAGCAAATTGAATTAATCAATGCCAATGATTAGTCCTACCTGGGTAGGCTGTCTGGGTATTAAACTTGAATTACCTGATAGGTTGCTTCATCCAGGTTAACATGCAAAGTTTAAGTTGTCTCGTTTAATTGGAAGAACCTAGAAAGGTATGTTCGACAATTTAACTTATTAAATTGAATGAGCCAATAATCCATACAATCTCCATTGATTGGATATCACAAGTGTAAACCGTAGGTCAAATGTTGGGACCCTTCATCACTAGGGTACGCTCCTACCTGGGCTGAGCGTCAGTAAAGGGGTTTTACTGACTGTGCCTTGCTAAAGCAGATTTTACTGATTAATCTATTTATGATATATCAAACCTGTATAGGCTATCTGGGAATTAACTTTCAATTAACCTGAGAGCCTTGCTTCATCTAAGTTAAGTTTGGAAAAAGTTAATCATGTCTCATTATGGACGCCCAATCAATTTTGGATATTTAAAAAAAAGATCAACTTGAAAAGGTAAATCTGGCAATTTCACTTGTTAGTTAAATTGAATGAGACGTCATATCCCGTCAATTGCGATTGTCTGGATATGTTACCGTGCTCCACGTTTGAATTTCCCCTAGAGATGTACTGGCAATTCTTCACCACAAGGGTGCAGAATGATGAAATTTAAACGGAAGTACAAAGGTCGGACTTCCGTCGCGCTACGGAGGAATTTTAAACGTGGTACGGAGAGAGGAAATGTTCCCTCTCTGTTAGCTTGCCCGTAATGCTAAGCTATTGCTACTTGGTTCAGGAGTATCCTTCCAAGCACCAAAATAGGATCCTTTCACTATGGAAAGGGTGGGTTTTCTAGTGACGTCTCACCTTAACCCCATTCAGCATATTCTGCTAGCGTTTATGCTGACCGGAGCGACACGGTACTTAAATACAGATACGCATACGGTCTGCCCACACTGTCTTAGTGCGGTAGGCAAATTATTCGGCTCGGTTACCGGACAGTTAACTTCTAATTTCTGACCTTACTCTAGAAGTTAATATTTACCGACAGAAATAGTACCATTTGGCCTAACGGACTAAAACTGGAATTTATTCCTCTCTTTTATCGACATAAGACCGGAGCTATTCTAAATAGCTTCTCTCAATGGAAAATGCACAATCACTTTGTTTAGATAGCAGGCTGTTTGTACAATTCTGTTTGCACAATTGATATATAGAATTTCACAGCAAAGTCCAATTCTATCTTAGATTCCTCGCACGGGGGCTCCATATATGTCGTGTCTTTGGGTACCATTAAACTGAAGATAGGTTTATCAATTAACTCCCTGTAATTATTATCACGCGATTAAACTGATTAATTGTTTAATTGTAATTAACTAGGAGATCGGGGCACCAAGAAAAATATTCAGATTACAAAGTTAAAATTTTCCTAATATAACTTTCCTATATTATAATATAGGCCGATTATCTTCTGGTTTGAATGGTGTATTTTACCTCGCGTCCAGTCTCATTCCAAACGTCGTAAATTGTTGTATCTGCACGAACCCAGTCTTTACTAAAATCATCCATACATCAATTGTCTTAAAATCATTTATTTACTACACTAAGTAATTAACAGAAAACATACAAACAGTAATTATCGTCACAAAGGATTGGTATAGTAATGTGCCCTAATGGCTAACAAGCATGGCTGGTCTGTTAGACAATGGGTCATAAACGGTCAGCTGAGAAGTTACACAGAGTTCATTAATATTAAAAATTGACAATTGAAGGCTCACTCATTCGGGAACAATTGCAATCAATATATATTTACGCTCATGTGTCGTCGGGATTCTTGTTGGAGAGTTCTGTTGAGGAGTTTTGTCCGCGTTCTCTCTCTCTCTCTCTCGGTTAGGATGGATCTTTCAGAGCGACATTCATTAATGTCGTCATAGAATGGATGTTTCGTTGGTCTTCGCGTTCGATGATATAATTTACTTAGCTGCAGACTAATAATTAATATCAAAGACTTGTTCTTATTCTGTCGATATCGATAGTCTAAAGTTAACCACGTGGTATGGTTCACTTTCAGTAGAGTACTTGGATGATAAAACCTAATGGCCATGGACTGCAGGCCTGGTCTGTAGAAATGTAAATCAGGGGGTGTTTTATAGTGCCCATAGAACAGGCTTGTCAAATGACGCCTGGTCCTGTATGTGTCCCTGGGGGCGTGCCTATGACTGAGTTAGACTTGGTTACAGAAATACAATTCTATCACATTAACATCGGTACATAGCATCTCAATGTATTACAAATAGCTTTATCCTTATTAATACATTTTATACAACCATTATGATGCCAGTCTCATCGCTGAGGCTATTATATAAACAGTTTTATGGTAATATGGCTATATTGTCTCTCTATGAAACATGTGGTAGTAGATTCTCCTCAGCGGGGTCAACTGGGAGGGGGTCAACTGTCCTTCCTGTACCCAAAGAGGCCAACGTCATGACAGCCCTCTGCCCTGTCTCTCCTTCTGCCCCACGCATCTATATCTTTCTCTTAGTCCTCTGCCCTGTCTCTCCTTCTGCCCCACGCATCTATATCTTTCTCTTTGTCCTCTGCCCTGTCTCTCCTTCTGCCCCACGCATTTATATCTTTCTCTTTGTCCTCTGCCCTGTCTCTCCTTCTGCCCCACGCATCTATATCTTTCTCTTAGTCCTCTGCCCTGTCTCTCCTTCTGCCCCACGCATCTATATCTTTCTCTTTGTCCTCTGCCCTGTCTCTCCTTCTGCCCCACGCATCTATATCTTTCTTTTAGTCCTCTGCCCTGTCTCTCCTTCTGCCCCACGCATCTATATCTTTCTCTTTGTCCTCTGCCCTGTCTCTCCTTCTGCCCCACGCATCTATATCTTTCTCTTTGTCCTCTGCCCTGTCTCTCCTTCTGCCCCACGCATCTATATCTTTCTCTTTGTCCTCTGCCCTGTCTCTCCTTCTGCCCCACGCATCTATATCTTTCTCTTAGTCCTCTGCCCTGTCTCTCCTTCTGCCCCACGCATCTATATCTTTCTCTTTGTCCTCTGCCCTGTCTCTCCTTCTGCCCCACGCATCTATATCTTTCTCTTAGTCCTCTGCCCTGTCTCTCCTTCTGCCCCACGCATCTATATCTTTCTCTTTGTCCTCTGCCCTGTCTCTCCTTCTGCCCCACGCATCTATATCTTTCTCTTTGTCCTCTGCCCTGTCTCTCCTTCTGCCCCACGCATCTATATCTTTCTCTTTGTCCTCTGCCCTGTCTCTCCTTCTGCCCCACGCATCTATATCTTTCTCTTTGTCCTCTGCCCTGTCTCTCCTTCTGCCCCACGCATCTATATCTTTCTCTTAGTCCTCTGCCCTGTCTCTCCTTCTGCCCCACGCATCTATATCTTTCTCTTTGTCCTCTGCCCTGTCTCTCCTTCTGCCCCACGCATCTATATCTTTCTCTTTGTCCTCTGCCCTGTCTCTCCTTCTGCCCCACGCATCTATATCTTTCTCTTTGTCCTCTGCCCTGTCTCTCCTTCTGCCCCACGCATCTATATCTTTCTCTTTGTCCTCTGCCCTGTCTCTCCTTCTGCCCCACGCATCTATATCTTTCTCTTAGTCCTCTGCCCTGTCTCTCCTTCTGCCCCACGCATCTATATCTTTCTCTTTGTCCTCTGCCCTGTCTCTCCTTCTGCCCCACGCATCTATATCTTTCTCTTTGTCCTCTGCCCTGTCTCTCCTTCTGCCCCACGCATCTATATCTTTCTCTTTGTCCTCTGCCCTGTCTCTCCTTCTGCCCCACGCATCTATATCTTTCTCTTTGTCCTCTGCCCTGTCTCTCCTTCTGCCCCACGCATCTATATCTTTCTCTTAGTCCTCTGCCCTGTCTCTCCTTCTGCCCCACGCATCTATATCTTTCTCTTTGTCCTCTGCCCTGTCTCTCCTTCTGCCCCACGCATCTATATCTTTCTCTTTGTCCTCTGCCCTGTCTCTCTTTCCCTCTTTCCTTGCTGTCTTCTCCCTTTCTACACCTCTGCATTTCTCCATCCATCACTCGATATGTTTATCTCATCTTTCCTCCCTTCCTCTCTTTTCTCCTATACCTTCTTTCTCTCACTCACTTTGGAAGTGAGGAGTTTTATTGGACTCTACAGGTCATAAAACAAAGAGAGAGAGCTAAACTAAATAAAATGACAGAAATGCATTCCAGGGGATAACTTAATATACATCCTGGCTATTAAAAACGTGTCCGCCCTCACTACAGAATGTTCCAAGTGGTAATAACAGACCAGTCACCATGTGTAAATGTAATCGTTAACAGTCTGATTTCCTGTTGTTGTTTGTTTCTTCCTGTAAACAAGTGTGTGACTAGACACCAGGAAGTGCTGTGGTTTGATGTCTTATATGATTATTGGGACTTGAAACTCAACACTGGCACCAGAGAGAGGCTTCTAAGAGCCATAGAGGAGGACTAACACAACTTGGGAATATAGCCCATCAACAAGATGTGATCAGTTTTCTTCTCTAGGTAGTTATGAGTATGGAGTCCATTATCAGCAGCTACAGCCTTTCTGCTAGTTGTAGTGAAGGCTGTGAAACTCAGAGAGATGGGGAGAGCTTGGAGGTAGAAGCATCTGAGATTAAGTTGGGGGAAAGGGGACAAACCTACGTCATAGGCATCCTTATATCCATCAGTCATCCAGTTCCCTTTCCTGCCACAGCAGGTGTTAAAGAGGCCAGGTGAGGGGGCTAGGATCAAGGTTTGTGTGTGTGTGTGTGTGTGTGCGCCTGTGCATTTCACCACTGTAACAGTGTATGTGTGTGCCTGCATTTGTGTGTGTGTAGTCTGGTGTGCTGGATGGGGCAGCACTGCCTGCTAGGGGGATGAGTTATGTTGGTGTGTGGCGCTTGGTTCCCTGCTCTCCTGCTGCTTAGAGCTCTACATCAGATTCCCATTGAGCTGATGAAATGGCCCAGCACTGGGCTAAGCCAGAGGTGAGAAAAGGGAGGGGAACAGAGAGAGGGATGGATTGGGAGAAGGGTGGAGGAGGAGTTGGAAGGGGGAGAGAGATGGAGGGGGAGAGGACTGAGGAAGAAAGAGATGGAGGGGGAGAGGACTGAGGAAGAAAGAGATGGAGGGGGAGAGGACTGAGGAAGAGAGAGATGGAGGGGGAGAGGACTGAGGAAGAGAGAGATGGAGGGGGAGAGGACTGAGGAAGAGAGAGATGGAGGGGGAGAGGACTGAGGGAGAAAGAGATGGAGGGGGAGAGGACTGAGGAACAGAGAGATGGAGGGGGAGAGGACTGAGGAAGAAAGAGATGGAGAGGGAGAGGACTGAGGAACAGAGAGATGGAGGGGGAGAGGACTGAGGAAGAAAGAGATGGAGGGGGAGAGGACTGAGGAAGAGAGAGATGGAGGGGGAGAGGACTGAGGAAGAAAGAGATGGAGGGGGAGAGGACTGAGGAACAGAGAGATGGAGGGGGAGAGTACTGAGGAAGAAAGAGATGGAGGGGGAGAGGACTGAGGAAGAGAGAGATGGAGGGGGAGAGGACTGAGGAAGAAAGAGATAGAGGGGGAGAGGACTGAGGAACAGAGAGATGGAGGGGGAGAGGACTGAGGAAGAAAGAGATGGAGGGGGAGAGGACTGAGGAAGAAAGAGATGGAGGGGGAGAGGACTGAGGAAGAGAGAGATGGAGAGGGAGAGGACTGAGGAAGAAAGAGATGGAGGGGGAGAGGACTGAGGAAGAAAGAGATGGAGGGGGAGAGGACTGAGGAAGAAAGAGATGGAGGGGGAGAGGACTGAGGAAGAAAGAGATGGAGGGGGAGAGGACTGAGGAACAGAGAGATGGAGGGGGAGAGGACTGAGGAAGAGAGAGATGGAGGGGGAGAGGACTGAGGAAGAAAGAGATGGAGGGGGAGAGGACTGAGGAAGAGAGAGATGGAGAGGGAGAGGACTGAGGAAGAAAGAGATGGAGGGGGAGAGGACTGAGGAAGAAAGAGATGGAGGGGGAGAGGACTGAGGAAGAAAGAGATGGAGGGGGAGAGAACTGTGGAAGCGAGAGAAGGAGGGGGAAATAATGTAGATGGAGGGATGGAGAAAGAAAAGAAAGAGAGGGATGGGGATACTGTGTATCATGACCAGTACCACCACTGTAACAGTGTATCATGACCAGTACCACCACTGTAACAGTGTATCATGACCAGTACCACCACTGTAACAGTGTATCATGACCAGTACCACCACTGTAACTGTGTATCATGAACAATACCACCACTGTAACTGTGTATCATGACCAGTACCACCACTGTAACAGTGTATCATGACCAGTACCACCACTGTAACAGTGTATCATGACCAGTACCACCACTGTAACTGTGTATCATGAACAATACCACCACTGTAACTGTGTATCATGAACAATACCACCACTGTAACAGTGTATCATGGCCAGTACCACCACTGTAACAGTGTACCATGACCAGTACCACCACTGTAACTGTGTATCATGGCCAGTACCACCACTGTAACAGTGTACCATGACCAGTACCACCACTGTAACAGTGTATCATGACCAGTACCACCACTGTAACTGTGTATCATGAACAATACCACCACTGTAACTGTGTATCATGAACAATACCACCACTGTAACAGTGTATCATGGCCAGTACCACCACTGTAACAGTGTACCATGACCAGTACCACCACTGTAACTGTGTATCATGGCCAGTACCACCACTGTAACTGTGTATCATGACCAGTACCACCACTGTAACTGTGTATCATGGCCAGTACCACCACTGTAACAGTGTATCATGGCCAGTACCACCACTGTAACTGTGTATCATGGCCAGTACCACCACTGTAACAGTGTACCATGACCAGTACCACCACTGTAACAGTGTATCATGGCCAGTACCACCACTGTAACAGTGTATCATGGCCAGTACCACCACTGTAACAGTATACCATGACCAGTACCACCACTGTAACAGTGTATCATGACCAGTACCACCACTGTAACTGTGTATCATGGCCAGTACCACCACTGTAACAGTGTATCATGACCAGTACCACCACTGTAACTGTGTATCATGGCCAGTACCACCACTGTAACAGTGTATCATGGCCAGTACCACCACTGTAACTGTGTATCATGGCCAGTACCACCACTGTAACAGTGTACCATGACCAGTACCACCACTGTAACAGTGTATCATGGCCAGTACCACCACTGTAACAGTGTATCATGGCCAGTACCACCACTGTAACAGTGTATCATGACCAGTACCACCACTGTAACAGTGTATCATGACCAGTACCACCACTGTAACTGTGTATCATGGCCAGTACTCCCCAGTTAGGGGGAGTGATGAGCGCTACAGCAGAGTCTCACAACTCAATCGCTGGTTGAAAACTGTGTTCTGCCCCTCCCAAAAGATAGAATTTGTAGATAATTGGCCCTCTTTCTGGGACTCACCCACAAACAGGACCAAGCCTGGCCTGTTGAGGAGTGACGGACTCCATCCTAGCTGGAGGGGTGCTCTCATCTTATCTACGAACATAGACAGGGCTCTAACTCCTCTAGCTCCACAATGAAATAGGGTGCAGGCCAGGCAGCAGGCTGTTAGCCAGCCTGCTAGTTTAGTGGAGTCTGCCACTAGCACAGTCAGTGTAGTCAGCTCAGCTTTCCCCATTGAGACCGTGTCTGTGCCTCGATCTAGGTTGGGCAAAATTAAAGATGGCGGTGTTCGCTTTAGCAATCTCACTAGTATAAAGACCTCCTCCATTCCTGCCATTATTGAAAGAGATTGTGATACCTCACATCTCAAAATTGGGTTACTTAATGTTAGATCCCTCACTTCCAAGGCAGTTATAGTCAATGAACTAATCACTGATCATAATCTTGATGTGATTGGCCTGACTGAAACATGGCTTAAGCCTGATGAATTTACTGTGTTAAATGAGGCCTCACCCCTGGTTACACTAGTGACCATACCCCCTGTGCATCCGGCAAAGGCGGAGGTGTTGCTAACATTTACGAGAGCAAATTTCAATTTACAAAAAAAAAAACAATGACGTTTTCGTCTTTTGAGCTTCTAGTCATGAAATCTATGCAGCCTACTCAATCACTTTTTATAGCTACTGTTTACATGCCTCCTGGGCCATATGCAGTGTTCCTCACTGAGTTCCATGTATTCCTATCGGATCTTGTAGTCATAGCAGATAATATTCTAATTTCTGGTGACTTTAACATTCACATGGAAAAGTCCACAGACCCACTCCAAAAGGCTTTCGGAGCCATCATCGACTCAGTGGGTTTTGTCCAACATGTCTCTGGACCTACTCACTGCCGCAGTCATACTCTGGACCTAGTTTTGTCCCATGGAATAAATGTTGAGGATCTTAATGTTTTTCCTCATAATCCTGGATTATCGGACCACCATTTATTGCGTTTGCAATTGCAACAAATAATCTGCTCAGACCCCAACCAAGGAGCATTAAAAGTCGTGCTATAAATTCTCAGACAACCCAAAGATTCCTTGATGCCCTTCCAGACTCCCTCTGCCTACCCAAGGACGTCAGAGGACAAAAATCAGTTAACCACCTAACCGAGGAACTCAATTTAACCTTGCGCAATACCCTAGATGCAGTTGCACCCCTAAAAACTAAAAACATCTGTCATAAGAAACTAGCTCCCTGGTATACAGAAAATACACGAGCTCTGAAGCAAGCTTCCAGAAAATTGGAACGGAAATGGCGCCACACCAAACTAGAAGTCTTCCGACTAGCTTGGAAAGACAGTACCGTGCAGTATCGAAGAGCCCTCACTGCTGCTCGATCATCCTATTTTTCCAACTTAATTGAGGAAAATAAGAACAATCCGAAATTTATTTTTGATACTGTCGCAAAGCTAACTAAAAAGCAGCACTCGCAAATGGAGGATGGCTTTCACTTCAGCAGTAATACATTTATGAACTTCTTTGAGGAAAAGATCATGATCATTAGAAAGCAAATTACGGACTCCTCTTTAAATCTGCGTATTCCTCCAAAGCTCCATTGTCCTGAGTCTGCACAACTCTGCCAGGACCTAGGATCAAGGGAGATACTAAAGTGTCTTAGTACTATATCTCTTGACACAATGATGAAAATAATCATGGCCTCTGAAAAAGCCGAATCTTGACCCAGAAATTATAAAAATCTATCGGCTTATATCGAATCTTCCATTCCTCTCAAAAATCTTAGAAAAAGCTGTTGCGCAGCAACTCACTGCCTTCCTGAAGACAAACAATGTATACGAAACGCTTCAGTCTGGTTTTAGACCCCATCATAGCACTGAGACTGCTCTTGGGAAGGTGGTAAATTACCTTTTAATGACGTCAGACCGAGGCTCTGCATCTGTCCTCGTGCTCCTAGATCTTAGTGCCGCTTTTGATACCATCGATCACCACATTCTTTTGGAGAGATTGGAAACCCAAATTGGTCTACACGGACAAGTTCTGGCCTGGTTTAGATCTTATCTGTCGAAAAGATATCAGTTTGTCTCTGTGAATGGTTTGTCCTCTGACAAATCAATTGTAATTTTCGGTGTTCCTCAAGGTTCCGTTTTAGGACCACTATTGTTTTCACTATATATGTTACCTCTTGGGGATGTCATTCGAAAACATAATGTTAAATTTCACTGCTATGCGGACGACACACAGCTGTACATTTCAATGAAACATGGTGAAGCCACAAAATTTCCCTCGCTAGAAGCCTGTGTTTCAGACATAAAGAAGTGGATGGCTGCAAACTTTCTACTTTTAAACTCGGACAAAAAAGAGATGCTTGTTCTAGGCCCCAAGAAACAAAGAGATCTTCTGTTGAATCTGACAATTAATCTTGATGGTTGTACAGTCGTCTCAAATAAAACTGTGAAGGACCTCGGCGTTACTCTGGACCCTGATCTCTCTTTTGAAGAACAAGACTGTTTCAAGGACAGCTTTTTTCCATCTACGTAACATTGCAAAAATCAGAAACTTTCTGTCCAAAAACGATGCAGAAAAATTAATACATGCTTTTGTTACTTCTAGGCTGGACTACTGCAATGCTCTACTTTCCGGCTACCCGGATAAAGCACTAAACAAACTTCAGTTAGTGCTAAATACGGCTGCTAGAATCCTGACTAGAACCAAAAAAATGTATCATATTACTCCAGTGCTAGCCTCCCTACACTGGCTTCCTGTTAAGGCAAGGGCTGATTTCAAGGTTTTACTGCTAACCTACAAAGAATTACATGGGCTTGCTCCTACCTATCTTTCCGATTTGGTCCTGCCGTACATACCTACACGTACGCTACGGTCACAAGACGCAGGCCTCCTAATTGTCCCTAGAATTTCTAAGCAAACGGCTGGAGGTAGGGCTTTCTCCTATAGAGCTCCATTTTTATGGAATGGTCTGTCTACCCATGTGAGAGACGCAGACTCAGTCTCAACCTTTAAGTCTTTACTGAAGACTTATCTCTTCAGTAGGTCCTATGATTAAGTATAGTCTGGCCCAGGAGTGTGAAGGTGAACGAAAAGGCTGGAGCAACGAACCGCCCTTGCTGTCTCTGCCTTGCCGGTTCCCCTCTCTCCACTGGGATTCTCTGCCTCTAACCCTATTACAGGGGCTGAGTCACTGGCTTACTGGTGTTCTTCCATGCCGTCCATGGGAGGGGTGCGTCACTTGAGTGGGTTGAGTCACTGACGTGGTCTTCCTGTCTGGGTTGGCGCCCCCCCCCCCCCTTGGGTTGTGCCATGGCGGAGATCTTTGTGGGCTATACTCGGCCTTGTCTTAGGACGGTAAGTTGGTGGTTGGAGACATCCCTCTAGTGGTGTGGGGGCTGTGCTTTGGCAAAGTGGGTGGGGTTATATCCTGCCTGTTTGGCCCTGTCCGGGGGTATCATCGGATGGGGCCACAGTGTCTTCTGATCCCTCCTGTCTCAGCCTCCAGTATTTATGCTGCAGTAGTTTATGTGCCGGGGGGCTAGGGTCAGTCTGTTACATCTGGAGTATTTCTCTTGTCTTATCCGGTGTCCTGTGTGAATTTAAATATGCTCTCTCTAATTCTCTCTTTCTCTCTTTCTTTCTTTCTCTCGGAGGACCTGAGCCCTAGGACCATGCCTCAGGACTACCTGGCATGATGACTCCTTGCTGTCCCCAGTCCACCTGGCCGTGCTGCTGCTCCAGTTTCAACTGTTCTGCCTGCGGCTATGGAACCCTGACCTGTTCACCGGACGTGCTTGTTGCACCCTCGACCACTACTATGATTATTATTATTTGACCATGTTGGTCATTTATGAACATTTTAACATCTTGACCATGTTCTGTTATAATATCCACCCGGCACAGCCAGAAGAGGACTGGCCACCCCTCATAGCCTGGTTACTCTCTAGGTTTCTTCCTAGGTTTTGGCCTTTCTAGGGAGTTTTTCCTAGGGAGTTTTTCCTAGCCACCGTGCTTCTTTCACATGCATTTCTTCCTGTTTGGGGTTTTAGGCTGGGTTTCTGTACAGCACTTTGAGATATCAGCTGATGTACAAAGGGCTATATAAATAAATTTGATTTGATTTGAGTACCACCACTGTAACAGTGTATCATGACCAGTACCACCACTGTAACAGTGTATCATGACCAGTACCACCACTGATACTACTGCCTTAGCAGCTGCTAATCCAGCTTCTGTTACTTCTGCTACTGTAGACTATGGTACTTCTGCTACTGTAGACTATGGTACTTCTGCTACTGTAGACTATGGTACTTCTGCTACTGTAGACTATGGTACTTCTGCTACTGTAGACTATGGTACTTCTGCTACTGTAGACTATGGTACTTCTGCTACTGTAGACTATGGTACTTCTGCGACTGTAGACTATGGTACTTCTGCTGCTGTAGACTATGTTACTTCTGCTGCTGTAGACTATGGTACTTCTGCTGCTGTAGACTATGGTACTTCTGCTGCTGTAGACTATGGTACTTCTGCTGCTGTAGACTATGGTACTTCTGCTGCTGTAGACTATGGTACTTCTGCTGCTGTAGACTATGTTACTTCTGCTACTGTAGACTATGTTACTTCTGCTGCTGTAGACTATGGTACTTCTGCTACTGTAGACTATGTTACTTCTGCTACTGTAGACTATGTTACTTCTGCTGCTGTAGACTATGTTACTTCTACTGCTGTAGACTATGGTACTTCTGCTACTGTAGACTATGTTACTTCTGCTGCTGTAGACTATGGTACTTCTGCTACTGTAGACTATGTTACTTCTGCTGCTGTAGACTATGGTAGTTCTGCTGCTGTAGACTATGTTACTTCTGCTGCTGTAGACTATGGTACTTCTGCTGCTGTAGACTATGGTACTTCTGCTACTGTAGACTATGGTACTTCTGCTGCTGTAGACTATGGTACTTCTGCTGCTGTAGACTATGGTACTTCTGCTGCTGCCACTACTTTGGTCAAAACCTACCAAGCATCCTATAGAAGTCGCTAGAATCCACTAGGGGCAACAGTGAGTGCTATTAACATCAAGTAGGCTTAGGTTTTGCTAGGGCGTTGTGGACGAGGATGACGGATGTATGTAATGACTCTGGATAAGAAGTTTGCGTGTTCGATCCCAGTGCTGTGTGTTTTTTGTTTTTAACCCTATCCCAAACTTTAACCCTTACCTTAACCATTCGGAATGAGTGCCTAAACTTAACCCTTCATTTCCAAATTTGACACTTGGAGAAATGGAAGGATACAGTGCAGCAGGAGGAACCCAGGGTGTCAAAAACACTTAGAAATTAGACATTTAGAGAAATGTGTATAAATGTCTAATTCTCGAGTGAGACTGTCAAAGCTTGTTGGAATCCCAGAATTTCTTGCTGACCCACACTTTGAACACTCCACTGTCCTCCTGTGTCCTTCCCCATTCTGTCACCCATTGTTACCTGTTGATAGACTCGTTTTATGGAGGTAAGAGGAGACTAACCACAATATATCCTCCACCACTTCAGTGGACAGCCAAGTAGAACCACGCTCTACTAGACCCACCAAACCCATTCTAAAGACCACATACACCCTGCTTGGCACACCGACACAACACTAACCTTAACATAAAGAGAGATGGATGGGTAAAATAACTGGACTAGACTGAGGTTGCTGCTGTAGCGCACCATGGGGAGGCTAGTAGGATCAAATCCCCCAGGTCCTTCAGGTCTGGCAGTATGGTTTAACCTCAGACTCTAGTGATATGCACTCCAATAACTACGGCTCGTAAAAATACGGTATATAAATAAAAGACTGGCTTCGACTGGAGGGAGGTGGAGAATATTCCTCCCTGTCTCGATCTCTTTCTACCTCCCTCTAGTCTCCTTCCTTCCTACGCTCACCTGGTGGGAGGGAAGGCCTAGATTCTAGAAGTGTAACTGGTTTATACCTGCATGCAGCCTAAATGACTTCAATTTGAAGAGAAAGTATGTATGCCTTGGTCTCCAAATCTTATTTGGCATTTGGACCTGTGGAATAGCTGAGAGATATGGAGGCTGAAGCCCACCAGGGGAAGAGAGTGGGGAAAAGGAGGAGAGGAGAGGAGGAGAGGAGGAGGAGGAGGAGAGGAGAAAAGAGAGGGTGAAAAAGTTAGGGATGAGGAGAGAGAGCCAGGGTAAAAGTGAGATAGAGAAAAATACAAATTGTGAAAAATGAGGGGAAATTGCTAAAAATTGAATAAAGGGAGAGATGGAGGAAACTAGATATTGCATACTGACTAGCGGAACTGAGGAAGATGGGAATGGAAATAAGTATTGGTGAAAAAGAAAGAGTTTCAGGGACAGATGTTTTGGGCAGAATGAATCCAGAGAGTAAACAGAGGGATGTAGAAAAAAGATAGAGTAGTCATTTGAGGAATGAGGGAGAGAGAGAGACTAGAGAGGGAAAGAGAAGAGAGAGAAGGAGATAGTGTGACGGATGTAGCAGAGCGAGAAGTAAAAGGTTCCTCTAATACGAGGCTGAATAGACCTGAGCACACAGCCCTGAAGGACACGCTGAGTTAGAGGAGAGAAAGAGATGGTGATGATCCTCCCACGGTCCTTCATTTCTCTGTTCCTACTGTGACTGATTCAATCTATCTCCTCATCTGCATTCGCTTCTGATGGATCCACAGACCACAAAAGGGTTGTTGTGGTAGTTGCATGTCCTCCTCTCCTTACATCCATCCCTCCTTCCCCTCTTCTCCCTTCCTTCTATCCCTTTCCCACTGCACTACCTCGTCCCCGTCCCTCCCATAACAGGGCTTGGTTGGCCTGGTGCCCAGCTGGCTGGCTGTCTGGCTGAGACAAATAGCCCAGTCTGGCTGGGACTGGGGATGGAGGGAGGGATGGAGGGAGAGGGGGAGGGGTCCTAGGGAGTGGAGAAGCGTGCTGGGGCATTGATTTGTAATTCCAATGATCCCTGCTTACAGTGAATTACACGCGGCCGCACTCAGGCTTAAGTGTGCATAAATAAGCACCCTGACTCTCAAGATAATGGATCAGCCGCCTAACAAAGTTACCAAACCTCTCTCTGCTCCCACAAAACATCAACATTAAAACAATAATGAAAGTGTGGCGTATTAAGATTGGAGGAGAAGTTCCATCATGCAGAGCTGATGTTTTGACACACTTGAGTTGAAAAGGCACAGTGAGGTACAGTACTTAACACTTTGTTCTAGTGATGACCTTGGGGAAATAAAAACCTGTTGATGCAGAATTGCAGAATTTTTTGTATTTTCTTTTTCTTACTTTCCGGAATTTTTCTTTTCTCATTTGAGTGTATCACTTTATTTTCCATTTGTATACTTTCTCCTCCGTTTGCCAGCACCTCACCTTAGGGTGTGCATTCTTTCTTTACGTCTTTCACAAGTGACAGTAGAGTGGCACTGTCAGACCAAGCACACGTAGCTGGGATCCTGAGTGGTGCAGAAGTCTAAAGGTGTCACTACAGACCTGGGTTCGATCCCGGGCTGTATCACAACCGGCCGTGATCGGGAGTCCCATAGGACGGCACGCAATTGGGCCAGCGTCATCCGGGTTAGGAGAGGGTTTGGCCGGGATAGGCCGTCATTGTAAATAAGAATTTGTTCGTAACTGACTTGCCTAGTTAAATTTAAAAAATAATAAAAATAGCTACAGTGTAATTGTTGTGTGAGTATTCAGAGAGAAGTGAGCTTCATTTGGCAGGTAAAGCGATGGGGACTCAAGCTGTAGTACTAATGTGAGTGTAATCTTCTCTACTCAGTACTGTGTAGCATACAGCCTGTGTGTCTATGAATAGGCACCTACGGAGCAAGAGGCAGAGATTTGAGCAGGAGGAGCATGTTTAACACAATGACACACAGAGAAACACACACACACACACACACACACAGTCTTGTACAGCTAAACCTTGTGGGGACACACAATTCAGTCCCATTCAAAATCCTATTTTCCCTGACCCCTAACCCGTACTCTTACCCTAACCTTAACCTAACCCTAACCCTTAATGCAATTCTAACCCGAACACTAATTCTAACCCTTACACTAATTCTAACCCGGACACTAATTCTAACCCTAACACTAATTCTAAACCTAACCCAGACACTAATTCTAACCCTAATTCTAACCCTAACACTAATTCTAAACCTAACCCGGACACTAATTCTAACCCTAACCCTAATTCTAAACCGCACACTAATTCTAACCCGCACACTAATTCTAACACTAATTCTAAACCTAACCCGCACACTAATTCTAACCCTAAAACGAATTCTAACCCGCACACTAATTCTAACCCGAACACTAATTCTAACCTGAACACTAATTCTAACCATAACACTAATTCTAACCCGAACACTAATTCTAACCCGAACACTAATTCTAACCCGAACACTAATTCTAACCCGCACACTAATTTTAACCCGAACACTAATTCTAACCCGAACACTAATTCTAACCCTAACACTAATTCTAACCCGAACACTAATTCTAACCCTAACACTAATTCTAACCCTAACACTAATTCTAACACTAATTCTAACCCGAACACTAATTCTAACCCGAACACTAACTCTAACCTGAACACTAATTCTAACCCGCACACTAATTTTAACCCGAACACTAATTCTAACCCGAACACTAATTCTAACCCTAATTCTAACCCGAACACGAATTCTAACACTAATTCTAACCCTAACACTAATTCTAACCTGCACACTAATTCTAACCCGAACACTAATTCTAACCCTAACACTAATTCTAACCCGAACACTAATTCTAACCCGAACACTAATTCTAACCCTAACACTAATTCTAACCCGAACACTAATTCTAACCCGAACACTAATTCTAACCTGAACACTAATTTTTACCCGAACACTAATTTTAACCCGAACCCGAACACTAATTCTAACCCGAACACTAATTCTAACTTTACCCCTAAACCATCTAGAAATAGCATATTACTTCATGGGGACTAACAAAATGTCCCCAGTTAGTACATTTCTTGTTTGTTTACTATTCTTGTTCCCACAAGGATAGTTAAACAAGTCCACCCACACACACACACACACACACACACACACACACACACACACACACACACACACACACACACACACACACACACACACACACACACACACACACACACACACACACAAACAGCACTTTATCAGTCTGGATGATGCCAGCTGAGCAGCGGGGGAGAGAAAAGGAAAAGAGGAGAGAGAGAGAGTGGGGGGTTTACCTGGTGCCGGGGTAATTGCTTTGGCAACACTGCTACTGCAATCACAACAACAAGCTACCTTTGGATCTTCATTTGTAAAACACAGAAAGGAGCAATATGAAGAGAGGGACGTGGGGGTGAGGTAGAGGTGGACAATAAGAGGAGGGGGTGAGAGGGGACAGAAACAGAGGGACGAGGGGGTGAGGTAGAGGTGGAGAATAAGAGGAGGGGGTGAGAGGGGACAGAAACAGAGAGGGACGGGGGGGTGAAGTAGAGGAGGAGAGTTAGAGGAAACAGAGTGGGACGAGGGGGTGAGGTAGAGGTGGACAATAAGAGGAGGGGGAGAGAGGGGACAGAAACAGAGGGACGAAGGGGTGAAGTAGAGGAGGAGAGTTAGAGGAAACAGAGTGGGACGAGGGGGTGAGGTAGAGGTGGAGAATAAGAGGAGCGGGAGAGAGGGGACAGAAACAGAGGGACGAGGGGGTGAGGTAGAGGAGGAGAATAAGAGGAGGGGGAGAGAGGGGACAGAAACAGAGGGACGAGGGGGTGAGGTAGAGGAGGAGAATAAGAGGAGGGGGAGAGAGGGGACAGAAACAGAGGGACGAGGGGGTGAGGTAGAGGAGGAGAATAAGAGGAGGGGGAGAGAGGGGACAGAAACAGAGGGACGAGGGGGTGAGGTAGAGGAGGAGAATAAGAGGAGGGGGAGAGAGAGGGGACAGAAACAGAGACGGACGAGGGGGTGAGGTAGAGGAGGAGAATAAGAGGAAGGGGAGAGAGAGGGGACAGAAACAGAGGGACGAGGGGGTGAGGTAGAGGAGGAGAATAAGAGGAGGGGGAGAGAGAGGGGACAGAAACAGAGACGGACGAGGGGGTGAGGTAGAGGAGGAGAATAAGAGGAGGGTGAGAGAGGGGACAGAAACAGAGGGACGAGGGGGTGAGGTAGAGGAGGAGAATAAGAGGAGGGGGAGAGAGGGGACAGAAACAGAGGGACGAGGGGGTGAGGTAGAGGAGGAGAATAAGAGGAGGGGGAGAGAGGGGACAGAAACAGAGGGACGAGGGGGTGAGGTAGAGGAGGAGAATAAGAGGAGGGGGAGAGAGGGGACAGAAACAGAGACGGACGAGGGGGTGAGGTAGAGGAGGAGAATAAGAGGAGGGGGTGAGAGGGGACAGAAACAGAGACGGACGAGGGGGTGAGGTAGAGGAGGAGAGTTAGAGGAAACAGAGTGGGACGAGGGGGTGAGGTAGAGGTGGACAATAAGAGGAGGGGGAGAGAGGCGACAGAAACAGAGGGACGAGGGTGTGAGGTTGAGGTGGAGGTGGAGAGTTAGAGGAGGGGTAGAAAGAGGGGGACAGAAACAGAGAGGGATGAGGGATTTTGGTAGAGGCTGAGATAAAGAGGAGGGGGAGAGAGGGGACAGAAACAGAGGGACGAGGGGGTGAGGTAGAGGAGGAGAATAAGAGGAGGGGGAGAGAGAGGGGACAGAAACAGAGACGGACGAGGGGGTGAGGTAGAGGAGGAGAATAAGAGGAGGGGGAGAGAGACGTGATCAGGTAATTAATGAACAGCGTGTGATGTGACGTGCGTGTGTGCGTGCGTGCGTGCGTGCGTGCGTGTGTGTGTGTGTGTGTGTGTGTGTGTTAACAACAGATAGATGTGTCTTTGTGTGTGGTGATAATTATCCTCTCATCGTCATGGTGTCAGAGACCAGCAACACTAATCACTTACAACACTAACTAATGGAAAGATACAGAGAGGAAGCGGGGGGGACCTCCAGCCTTATATCCTAGTACGCTAAACGAAAAACAAAGATCTAAGTAAATTGTCCCTGTAAACTGAGAATAGATCCCCCTCCTTTGACCCCATCTATTGTCTTTGAGACATTAAGTTGCAGTTGGCCGATTAATATAATGAGTCTGCAGCACTAAATTGATTTATTGATGTCAATGATTTGGTAGGAGGTCGCTCAACAAATCTCACAGGTTGTTTAATGGCTGTGTTAAGGTTATGGTATTAAGTTAACCCCAAACATCAGCATGGAGACACACTACACTTCCTTGTAGGTCGTTCAAGATCGACATCGTTCTCTAAACAAAAACACAGCTCACTCTTGGATTAAATAGGGAAAAGTCAATTTAAAAAGTCCTAAACAGAAATGTAAACACTAAATCCTCGATTCCCAGAGTGTTCAGACAGCTTTTCTATCTGGAGGCTCACAGGAGCTCTCCAAACCAAGACTACTCTGAAGTGAGTTGCTTCAGAACACAGCCTACCACAGGGGAACAACATCAAGTAAATGACTGAATAATTGAATGGCCAAATGAAACTGCCTGTGCTTTGGAGCAGATCGATGGCCGCCACTCGCCGTTTGGTATTCACAGACGCTCCGCTACCCTCCCCTCTCCTCCCCCGTTCTCCCCTCCCCCGTCGAGACTTGGACCATTCTCAACCTGATGGAGCAGGTTGGTGGGAACCGGCTGTAATCCATGACACACAATCACTCCCCCCGTTGTTGAGTCACTTTGCTGTTCCTTCACCAGTCCTTACTATCTCAGCCTCCCTGTCCCCCTCCCTCTCCATCTCCTCCCTCTTTCTCCTCCTCATCCTTCTCCTCCACATCCCCCTCCCTCTCCATCTCCTCCCTCTTTCTCCTCCTCATCCTTCTCCTCCACATCCCCCTCCCTCTCCATCTCCTCCCTCTTTCTCCTCCTCATCCTTCTCCTCCACATCCTCCCTCCCACTCCTTCTCCTCCTCAGTTCCATTAGCCCCATCTCTGTGATGTTCCGAGACAGTGCTCCCTGGCAGAATGTTAGTTTCTCCTGAATAAAGCAGCAGAGTTCCATCTCTGCGAGGCTTATGGTAGGAATGGCTGGGCGGCTGATGAGGATGAACAGTGAGGCCAAACCTCTGAAAGGAACTAACAGGTGAGATACTAAAGGAGGGAGTATAGGAAGATAGGAGGAGAGGAGAATGACAGTGAGTTTCCCTTTTCCCTTTACTGTGAGTGTAACGGCTGTCAGTCTTCATAACTATTCTCATATATCTACTAGAGGTGTCTGTATGCCTGGGTCCCCTGCATAACAAGTAGAATCAGTACTGTATGTCCCCAACCTAATGCTAGGCTATCACTATATTTATCTCACTCTCTAGCTGTGTTCGAATACCCATACTAACATACTGCATACGTAATGAGTATATACTTGAAACTATATACTATTAGTTCATTTTAGTATACTTTAAACGAACGGTATTGTTTCAGTTGAGCGTACTAGAGCTACACCTGTCTACCGGAAGTTGATGCTGTTGCTATGCAACCCCTTGCTAGCTTGTTAGCATAACAAAAGACTAGCTAAACATTTTATGATTTCGAGTGTGTTCGTAAATTCAATCTGGAGTGCCAGAGTGCGCTCCAGGCGTTTGTAAATCCAGAGCGTTGTCAGATTGTACATTTTTAAGTTCAGAGCATTTCGCTCACGAGCGGTCAGAGCGCACGCTGGACGCTCTGGCCGAGGAGTAGGGTTGATCCAAGCGTTCAACGCAACGGCAGTCAAGCACCCAAGCTAACTGGCTAACGTTGGCTAGCTACTTTCAGACACAAATGAGAGAACACCTCACTCTGACCATTTTAGTAACCCTAGCAGAGCTGGTTAGGCTTTTTTCATGTTATCCAGAGCGTTGGTGACTGTAACTGGGCTGCTGGCCATATTCAATGGATTTTGAGCGTTGGTAAATTCATGAGTTATTCTGCTGGAGAGTGCTATAAAATTGGAGTAGATAGCCATTGAATCGCATGACTATACCACTTAGCTAAGAAATTATCAAGTCAATAAACATAGGGTAGTTAGTTAGATAGTGTCACGCCCTGGCCATAGAGAGGGTTTTATTCTCTATTTTGGTTAGGCCATGGTGTGACTAGGGTGGGCATTCTATGTCTTTTTTTCTATGTTTTGTATTTCTTTGTTTTGGCCGGGTATGGTTCTCAATCAGGGACAGCTGTATATCGTTGTCTCTGATTGGGAGCCATACTTAGGCAGCCTGTTTTCCTTTGAGTTTTGTGGGTGGTTACTTTCTGTTTAGTTCATGTTCCTGACAGAACTGTTTAACTGTCGTTCGTTTTCTTGTTTTGTTGAAAGTGTTCTATTAAAAGTTAATGATGAGCACTCACCACGCTGTGCCTTGGTCTACTCCTTGCAACAACCGTTACAGAACCACCCACCACAAGAAGACCAAGCAGCGTGGTATGGAGGAACAGAGGGTTATGGACTCCTGGACTTGGGAGATGATTTTGGACGGAAAGGGACCCTGGACAACGCCTGGGGAGTATCTCCGCCCGCAGTGGGAGATCGAGGCAGCGAAGGCGGAACGGAGATACTGGGAGGAACAGGCAAGTCAGCTACAGGAGCCTGAGAGGCAGCCCTCAAACATTTTTTTGGGGGGGGGCACACGGAGAGTTGGGGTAAGTCAGGTTGGAGACCTGAGCCAACTCCCCGTGCTTATTATGGGGAGCGACGGTTGAAGCAGGCACCCTGTTATGCTGAGTTATGCACTGTGTCACCAGTGTGCAGCTATAGCCCGGTGCGGTCGATACGGGCTCCTCAGCGTTGCCGTGCTAGAGTTGGCACTCAGCCAGGGAGAAGTGCGCCGGCGCAGCACATCTGGCCACCAGTGCGTCTCCTAGGTCCAGCCTACCTAGTTATTTTCTGTTTAGTTCATGTTCCTAACAGAACTGTTTAACTGTCGTTCGTTTTCTTGTTTGTTGAAAGTGTTCTATTAAACGTTAATGATGAGCACTCACCACGCTGCGCCTTGGTCTACTCCTTGCAACAACCGTTACAGATAGCAGGTAGTTAATATACTGCCTGGAAAGTTTGATGTATTTGTAGACAACTAACGTTAGGTAACTAGCTAACATACCGGTACATACTGCTGTAATACTATGCGGTTCGTAGGGATAGCGTAGCTAACAAATTGTCAGCCAACATAACGTGTAACGTAACTTATTTGAAAAGGCATTACTTTATTACGTTTTTCAACATTTTCTCAACATTTCTCATAATTAATTAAAGCAATGAATTTGTATACGCTCTCGTCGGACTTCGGCTGCATATTTTACTCAAATCTGAAAAGTTATGAAGCCACACCCATTTTCTGAAGAATTGAATTATAGGCCCTAAAAGCACTGAAATAGTGTACACTGCATGTATACTTGGTATTTTGGTGATTATTGGTACGTCATCCGGGAACTTTTGGCATGCGAACTATATCCATACTATGACCAATAAGCATACTATATACTCGATTCACATCACAAATAGTATGGTTAGTGTGAGTATTCAAACACAGCTTCTGTTTTCTATTTGTCTATAGTCCACACATCACCATGATCATCAGTGTGTGTGTGTGTGTCATACTAGTATGTCTCTGGTTCAGTGTTTAAGGGTGGTAGTGAGCATGTGTCATGTGTAGTCATGGATAGGCTTACCTGTGAGAGTGACCTTGCTTCCATGTACAGCCCTTATAAGGTCGATATCCGGGCCCCCGTGGAAATCTAATTAGCATAATAAAAACATCTCTGTAACAATCTGTCAGTTTAAGCTAGAGATATCTGTTTTGCTTCCCCATCCACTACATCTGCCTATGTCGCACTTCCGCATCTGCGATGAAAGCTGACAGACAAAGAATGATGTTTGTCAGACCATGAGACATCTGTGATGAAAGGTGACAGAGCTAGAGAGCGGTGTTTGTCAGACCATGAGACATCTGCGATGAAAGCTGAAAGAGCTAGAGAGCGGTGTTTGTCAGACCATGAGACATCTGCGATGAAAGCTGAAAGAGCTAGAGAGCGGTGTTTGTCAGACCATGAGACATCTGTGATGAAAGCTGAAAGAGCTAGAGAGCGGTGTTTGTCAGACCATGAGACATCTGCGATGAAAGGTGACAGAGCTAGAGCGGTGTTTGTCAGACCATGAGACATTTGTGATGAAAGGTGACAGAGCTAGAGAGCGGTGTTTGTCAGACCATGAAACACCCTTAAAATCGTTCTTCTCACAAAATCATCTGTAGAGTCCGGTTTTGCCTACAAAACTATTATGACCCCTCTATGGAAAGACGAGACTTTCACGAGCATGTACATGTTGGTTGTTTTGCTCGAGGACACTCACAGCCTTCACAAGACCCGCCTGAAGGTCCCGGTACAAGTTGGAAGAATTTTTGGAAGTACAGTATAAAGTATATGGAGACTGGTTAATACCAAAAATATGAGGTTAAATATGTGAAAAACAAAAATTAAAATAATTGTTTCCTTATCTTTCATATATTTCTCAGATATAGCAGAGACACTTCAGATCAAGCTTCCTTTTGATGTTTTTTGGGGACTGTCTGTTCCATGTAGTGAATCTGTTATTCAATGCATTTGAATGGGCTAATAGCAGTTAGACCCAAAATATTTTTTATCAAATTGTTTCATATATTTTTTTTATACTTCAAGGGGTCTTAAAATCCTAAATGAAATAGCTAAAATGATCCTTGGTATTACCTTCTTAAAACAATTCAATATAGCTTAGTAGACCCCCCACCCCTGGCTTATGCAGGGCTTAGACTCTGATGGGTTAAGGTTCCTTGAACTTTTGCCAAATAAAGAGTCTTTGTGTTAAGTGTGGGGTTCTTGACCTGGCATCTACGGTTTTTCAGAATTCTAAAAGGTTCTTCAAATGTACTGAAGCTTGCAGATGTGTCCCTTTCATAGCACACAGCAAATTGGCCAGTATTAACTAGTGTTGATTTTTCAGTGTAACATTTTTAGTGTTGATTCAAGCAGGGGCGTCAAACTCATTCCATGGAGGGCCTTGTGTCTGCAGGTTGTTGGTTTTTCCTTTCAGTTAAGACCCATACAACCAGGTGAGGGCAGTTCCTTATTAATTAGTGACCTTAATTCATCTATCAAGTACAAGGGGGGAGAGAGAACCTGCCTTCTCGGCCCTCCGTGGAATGAGTTTGACACCTGTGGTGTGAAGGAACCCAAGTATTGGTGTTAATAACCAGAGTTGAACCAAAACCATGCCCATTATTAATATATTTCCCAACATGCTGTATTGCAGGTAGATTTTTCGATTTGTTTGTTACAATATCTATATTTTTGAATGTACGCTACCGTTCAAATGTTTGGGGTCACTTAGAAATGTCCTTTTTTTTTTTAAAGAAAAGCTATTTTTTTGTCCATTAAAATAACCTCAAATTGATCAGAAATACAGTGTAGACATTGTTAATGTTGTAAATGACTATTGTAGCAGGAAATGGCAGATTTTTAATGGAATATCTGCATAGGCATACAAAGGCCCATTATGTCTCTCTTGATGTAGTGTTGTACTAAGAATATGCATATCCTTCCTTCCTTCCTAAGCTACAGGCAGTTAGATTTGGGTATGTCATTTTAGCTGAAAATTTAAAAAAGAGCCATAAGAGGTTATTAACTGGCAGCTTCATTAAATAGTACCCGCAAACACCAGTCTCAACGTCAACAGTGAAGAGACGACTCCGGGATGCTGCCCTTCTAGGCAGAGCTCCTCTGTCCAGTGTGTGTGTTCTTTTGCCCATCTTAATCTTTTCTTTTTATTGGCAAGTCTGAGATATGGATTTTTCTTTGCAACTCTGCCTAGAAGGCCAGCATCCCGGAGTCGCCTCTTTATTGTTGAAATTGAGACTGGTGTTTTGCGGGTACTATTTAATGAAGCTGCCAGTTGAGGACTTTCTGGGATACGTCCTCGCAGCGGGGAACATTCAGTTGGATCCTGGCCTCAACCCACATCCAGATTGCAGCTGCAACATTTTATGGGATTTGCAATATTTCTACCGTCGCTTCATTCGGGATTACAGCATCCTGGCTTCCACCCGCTCTGCTCTCACCTCTCCCAAGGTGCCGTTCATGTGATCCCCAGCTGCAGACCGGGCGATTTCGGATCTGAAGCATCGATTCACCAGAGCCTCTATTCTCATCCATCCGGACACGTCCCGTCAGTTCGTGGTAGAGGTCAACGATTCTCATGTTGGAGTGGGGGCCGTCCTGTCCCAGCGGTCTGCCCGGGACCAAAAGCTGCATCCCTGTGCCTTCCTGACCCATCGTCTCAATACCGCTGAGAGGAACTATGACGTAGGAAATTGGGAACTTCTGGAGGTCAAGATGGCATTGGAGGAGTGGAGGCACTGGCTTGAACAGGGGGAACATCCATTCTTGGTGTGGACCGACCATAGTAACTTATAATATCTCCGCACCGCCTAGTGCCTCAACTCAAGGCAGGTCCGTTGGGCTCTGTTATTCACCCAATTTAATTTTACCATCGCCTACCGCCCAGGGTCCAAGAACGTGAAGCCTGCCGCACTCTCTCGCCTGTACAATTCCACTGCCACACCATCTGACTCTGAGACCATCCTCTCTATGTCCTGTCTAGCAGCTACACTAGTCTGGGGTATTGAGGGTCTGGTCCGCAAGGCGCAACGTTCCCAGCTATACACCAGTGGGGGGCCCGGCTATCCGGATGTTCATTTCAGATTCGGCTCGGTCCCCGGTACCGGAGTGGGCTCATTCCTCTAAGCGAACCTGCCATCACGGCTCCCGCCGAACCCTGGCCTTCCTCCGACAACGCTTTTGGTGACCCATTAGGGTATCTGACGTCTCCGCATTCATCGCCTTATGCACGGTGTGTGCTCAGAATAAGACACCGCGGCAAGCTCCAGCTGGTCTTCTTCAACCACTCCCTGTTCCTCATCACCCCTGGTTCCATATATCCCTGGACTTTTTCACTGGTCTCCATCCGTCTGATGGCAACACCACCATCCTTACAGTGGTGGTTTTCTAAAGGCGCCCATTTCATCCCCCTCCCCAAGTTACTTTCATCCAAGGAGACAGCCCAGCTCATGGTGCGGTACGTCGTCCAAATCCATAGAGTTGTCGACATAGTCTCCGATCATGGTCCTCAGTTCTCGTCCTGATTCTGGAAGGCGTTCTGCACCCTCATTGGGTCATCGGCCAGCCTGTCCTCTGGGTTTCATCCTCAATCCAATGGCCAGGCAGAGAGTGCCAATCAGGACCTGGAGACGACTCTTCAGTGCCTTGTCTCGGCCAACCCCACTACCTGGAGCCAGCAACTCGTGTGGGTGGAGTACACTCGGAACACCCTTCCCTGCTCGGCCACTGGGCTCTCGCCCTTCGAGTGCTCTGTGGGTTATCAGCCCCCGCTCTTCCCTGAGCAAGAGGAAGAGGTCAACATACCCTTGACCCAGATGTTTGTCCACCGCTGTTGGTGTACCTGGAAGAGAGCTCTGTCCGTTATTCTCAAGATCACATCCAGGTATCGTCGACAAGCGGACCGCCACCGGACTCCAGCTCCCCGCTATCGTCCCCAGAGGGTATGTCTGTCAACGCGTGAACTGCCACTCCAGGTGGAGTCTCGTAAACCTTCCCCCCATTTCATTGGTTCATTCCCCATCTCTAAAGTCCGCAGCCCCTGTGCTGTTTGTCTTCTTTTGCCCCCTGTACCCTCCATATACATGCTACTTTCATGCGTCTAGTATTGAACCTTCGCCTCACAGCCCTTTGTCTTCTGTTTCCAGGGCCAACTCCCCTCCTCGTCTTATCAACAGCCATCCGGTATACACGGTGAGAAGCCTCCTGAGTGTTCGAACTTGGGGCAGGGGTTCCCAGTACCTGACTGACTGGGAGGGTTATGGCCTGGAGGAGAGATGCTGGGTCCGCCGCCGGCACCCCGGTCAACCACGTATGTGCCCAGGTAGGACGCCAGGTGGCGTCCCTATGGGGGGGGGGGGGGGGGCACTGTCATGCCCTGATCTGTTTCTCCTGTCTTGTGCTTGTCTCCACCCCCCACCAGGTGTCTCCCACCTGTCACCGTTATCCCCTGTGCATTTTTATACCAGTGTTTTCTGTTTTCTGTTCGTCTGTTGCCAGTTTGTCTTGTCCCGTCAAGTCTTACCAGCATGTTTTTTCGTTTTCGAGTCTTTCTAGTTGCTGTTTTCTAGTCTTCCCAGTTCTAAACATTCTGCCTGCCCTGACCCTGAGCCTGCCTGCCGTTCTGTACCTCATTGACTCTGCCCTGGACTACTGACCTCTGCCTGCCCACGACCTGCCCCCTTGTATAATAAATATTATGAGAACTGTACTATCCTCCTCCTGTGTCTGCATCTGGGTCATATTCTGAGTCGTGATACCTAGCAGTCATTTTGAATGCAGGTTGCGGGTGAATAACAATTCAAAATGTTGGATAGCCCCACTCTGGCTGGATTCTAATATGAATTACACATCACTTTGCAAGGCAGCATAATATGACTTGATGGACTGAAAACACTGAGATTCAGGCCACTGTATTTGGGTAAAACCATTTTATTGCGTTTGCAATTGCAACAAATAATCTGCTCAAACCCCAACCAAGGAGCATTAAAAGTTGTGCTATAAATTCTCAGACAACCCAAAGGTTCCTTGATGCCCTTCCAGACTCCCTCTGCCTACCCAAGGACGTCAGAGGACAAAAATCAGTTAACCACCTAACCGAGGAACTCAATTTAACCTTGCGCAATACCCTAGATGCAGTTGCACCCCTAAAAATTAAAAACATCTGTCATAAGAAACTAGCTCCCTGGTATACAGAAAATACACGAGCTCTGAAGCAAGCTTCCAGAAAATTGGAACGGAAATGGCGCCACACCAAACTAGAAGTCTTCCGACTAGCTTGGAAAGACAGTACCGTGCAGTGTCAAAGAGCCCTCACTGCTGCTCGATCATCCTATTTTTCCAACTTAATTGAGGAAAATAAGAACAATCCGAAATTTCTTTTTGATACTGTCGCAAAGCTAACTAAAAAGCAGCATTCGCAAATGGAGGATGGCTTTCCCTTCAGCAGTAATAAATTTATGAACTTCTTTGAGGAAAAGATCATGATCATTAGAAAGCAAATTACGGACTCCTCTTTAAACCTGGGTATTCCTCCAAAGCTCCATTGTCCTGAGTCTGCACAACTCTGCCAGGATCTAGGATCAAGGGAGATACTAAAGTGTTTTAGTACTATATCTCTTGACACAATGATGAAAATAATCATGGCATCCAAACCCTCAAGCTGCATACTGGACCCTATTCCAACTAAACTACTGAAAGAGCTGCTTCCTGTGCTTGGCCCTCCTATGTTGAACATAATAAACGGCTCTCTATCCACCGGATGTGTACCAAGCTCACTAAAAGTGGCAGTAATAAAGCCTCTCTTGAAAAAGCCGAATCTTGACCCAGAAACTATAAAAAACTATCGACCTATATCGAACCTTCCATTCCTCTCAAAAATTTTAGAAAAAGCTGTTGCACAGCAACTCACTGCCTTCCTGAAGACAAACAATGTATACGAAACGCTTCAGTCTGGTTTTAGACCCCATCATAGCACTGAGACTGCACTTGTGAAGGTGGTAAATTACCTTTTAATGACGTCAGACCGAGGCTCTGCATCTGTCCTCGTGCTCCTAGATCTTAGTGCCGCTTTTGATACCATCGATCACCACATTCTTTTGGAGAGATTGGAAACCCAAATTGGTCTACACGGACAAGTTCTGGCCTGGTTTAGATCTTATCTGTCGGAAAGATATCAGTTTGTCTCTGTGACAAATCAATTGTAAATTTCGGTGTTCCTCAAGGTTCCGTTTTAGGACCACTATTGTTTTCACTATATATTTTACCTCTTGGGGATGTCATTCGAAAACATAATGTTAAATTTCACTGCTATGTGGACGACACACAGCTGTACATTTCAATGAAACATGGTGAAGCCACAAATTTGTCCTCACTAAGAAGCCTGTGTTTCAGACATAAAGAAGTGGATGGCTGCAAACTTTCTACTTTTAAACTCGGACAAAACAGAGATGCTTGTTCTAGGTCCCAAGAAACAAAGAGATCTTCTGTTGAATCTGACAATTAATCTGGATGGTTGTACAGTCGTCTCAAATAAAACTGTGAAGGACCTCGGCGTTACTCTGGACCCTGATCTCTCTTTTGAAGAACATATCAAGACTGTTTCAAGGACAGCTTTTTTCCATCTACGTAACATTGCAAAAATCAAACTTTCTGTCCAAAAATGATGCAAAAAATTAATCCATGCTTTTGTTACTTCTAGGCTGGACTACTGCAATGCTCTACTTTCCGGCTACCCGGATAAAGCACTAAACAAACTTCAGTTAGTGCTAAATACGGCTGCTAGAATCCTGACTAGAACCAAAAAAATGTATCATATTACTCCAGTGCTAGCCTCCCTACACTGGGTTCCTGTTAAGGCAAGGGCTGATTTCAAGGTTTTACTGCTAACCTACAAAGCATTACATGGGCTTGCTCCTACCTATCTTTCCGATTTGTTCCTGCCGTACATACCTACACGTACGCTATGGTCACAAGACGCAGGCCTCCTAATTGTCCCTAGAATTTCTAAGCAAACGGCTGGAGGTAGGGCTTTCTCCTATAGAGCTCCATTTTTATGGAATGGTCTGCCTACCAATGTGAGAGACGCAGACTCAGTCTCAACCTTTAAGTCTTTACTGAAGACTTATCTCTTCAGTAGGTCCTATGATTAAGTATAGTCTGGCCCAGGAGTGTGAAGGTGAACAGAAAGGCTGGAGCAACGAACCGCCCTTGCTGTCTCTGCCTTGCCGGTTCCCCTCTTTCCACTGGGATTCTCTGCCTCTAACCCTATTACAGGGGCTGAGTCACTGGCTTACTGGTGTTCTTCCATGCCGTCCATGGGAGGGGTGCGTCACTTGAGTGGGTTGAGTCACTGACGTGGTCTTCCTGTCTGGGTTTGCGCCCCCCCTTGGGTTGTGCCATGGCGGAGATCTTTGTGGACTATACTCGGCCTTGTCTTAGGACGGTAAGTTGGTGGTTGGAGACATCCCTCTAGTGGTGTGGGGGCTGTGCTTTGGCAAAGTGGGTGGGGTTATATCCTGCCTGTTTGGCCCTGTCCGGGGGTATCATCGGATGGGGCCACAGTGTCATCTGATCCCTCCTGTCTCAGCCTCCAGTATTTATGCTGCAGTAGTTTATGTGTCGGGGGGCTAGGGTCAGTCTGTTACATCTGGAGTATTTCTCTTGTCTTATCCGGTGTCCTGTGTGAATTTAAATATGCTCTCTCTAATTCTCTCTTTCTCTCTTTCTGTCTTTCTCTCGGAGGACCTGAGCCCTAGGACCATGCCTCAGTACTACCTGGCATGATGACTCCTTGCTGTCCCCAGTCCACCCGGCCGTGCTGCTGCTCCAGTTTCAACTGTTCTGCCTGCGGCTATGGAACCCTGACCTGTTCACCGGACGTGCTTGTTGCACCCTCGACAACTACTATGATTATTATTATTTGACCATGCTGGTCATTTATGAACATTTTAACATCTTGACCATGTTCTGTTATAATATCCACCCTGCACAGCCAGAAGAGGACTGGCCACCCCTCATAGCCTGGTTCCTCTCTAGGTTTCTTCCTAGGTTTTGGCCTTTCTAGGGAGTTTTTCCTAGGGAGTTTTTCCTAGCCACCGTGCTTCTTTCATCTGCATTGCTTGCTGTTTAGGGTTTTAGGCTGGGTTTCTGTACAGCACTTTGAGATATCAGCTGATGTACGAAGGGCTATATAAATACATTTGATTTGATTTAAAACTAGGCTCTCAAAAGAACCTTATGAAATATGTATCCTATTGTCTTAAATAATAACATTTTAATGACAACATATTCACTTAAGGCCACAGAACTGAAATTGAATGAATGAAACATCGATGTCTATTTCACTAGCAACACAGTCATGGGTGGTTCTGGCCATTAACATTTACTGGAAAAGCACTCTGGGAAATATGCAAATAAGGCTTAAAACCGTACAGCAGGGCTATTCAATTCCGGTCCTGGAGGGCCAAAACATTTCTGGTTTTGGAAGAACCATTTCTGGTTCTTCAGAGACCCTAAAACAGTTCCCCCATGGCATCACTCTCAAGAACCTTATTTGGTACCAACTTACACCTTTATTTTTAAGAGTGTACAGTACTATGTATATCAATAATGGGCGGACCTCTCTCCCTCTCTGTTTCATCGGGATGTAAGCTAGGGGCCCCTATCCCTCTCTGTGGGACAGAAAATAGGCTGGGAGCCCAGGCCCCTGAGTGTCTATGTCCTAATTGCTGTTCTGGCGATCCAGTGAGGAGGGCCAGCCAGCAGGGAGGGGAGGGCTGCTCCTTTCCACACTGATTTATTGGACAATTTCACAGCAGTGTCCGCAGTAATGGGACAGGATAAATGGCTGACCCCTCTCTGACTGAGATAACTCCAGGGGAAGAGGAGAGCATGCCGGCCTGCCTGCCCGCTTGGTCTGTGTGTGTGGTGTGTGTGTGTGGCGACATTCCATCCCTACTCTGTCTATATAACCCCCCACTAATTCACCATCTCCCCTTTCTTTATCCCTCCCTCACTATCCTATTATGACCAATTTGCTCTCTCCCCATGTCATCCTCTCTATCTCCCTCTCTCTATCCCTCTGTGTGTGTGCCTCTCTTTCACTCTCCACAGTCCTCTATCACTCTGTATTTATCTATTTTCTCCCTCCTGTTGGTCCTTTCTTTCTCTCCCCCTTCTCTCTCCCCTGCTGCCCACCACTTTATTCAATCATCCCTCCCTCCTGGTCAGTCCATTGAGTTACATTCGGTGGAAGAAGAGCGTGTTTGTGTGTGTGTGTGCGTGCTTGGGGTGATCCCAAGCCTTTTATGGGTTGACCTGTATGTGGTCAGGTAGACTGCAGGTTGCACTACACATTTCTGTTTGTTCTCTGTCCATCTGTCCTATACTCTGCTGTGAACAGGCGGTGTCTGGCCACCTCTCAATGGGTCCTTCACTCTGTGTGAACAGGCGATGTCTGGCCACCTCTCAATGGGTCCTTCACTCTGTGTGAACAGGCGATGTCTGGCCACCTCTCAATGGGTCCTTCACTCTGTGTGAACAGGCGGTGTCTGGCCACCTCTCAATGGGTCCTTCACTCTGTGTGAACAGGCGATGTCTGGCCACCTCTCAATGGGTCCTTCACTCTGTGTGAACAGGCGATGTCTGGCCACCTCTCAATGGGTCCTTCACTCTGTGTGAACAGGCAATGTCTGGCCACCTCTCAACAGGGCTTTCACTCTGTGTGAACAGGCGATGTCTGGCCACCTCTCAACAGGGCTTTCACTCTGTGTGAACAGGCGATGTCTGGCCACCTCTCAACAGGGCTTTCATTCTGTGTGAACAGGCGATGTCTGGCCACCTCTCATTGGGTCCTTCACTCTGTGTGAACAGGCAATGTCTGGCCATCTCTCAATGGGTCCTTCACTCTGTGTGAACAGGCAATGTCTGGCCACCTCTCAACAGGGCTTTCACTCTGTGTGAACAGGTGATGTCTGGCCACCTCTCATTGGGTCCTTTACACCTGGTGTAGTGAAGTGCAGTCTGAGAGGAAGGAAACACTTCAACCAATTCAAGTGACATCCACACTGAGACAACGCCTGTTTCTTAACACGCTCACTCCCCTCTTTTTCTCTCTCTCCCGCTTCTCTCTCTCTCTCTGTCTCTCTCTCTCTCTCTTCATCTCTCTCTCTCTCTCTCTCTCTCTCTCTCTCTCTTCATCTCTCTCTCTCTTCCTCTCTCTTCATCTCTCTCTCTCTTTTCATCTCCCTCTCTTTTTCTCCCTTTAGCCTCTCTCCCCCCTCCCCTTGCCTCTCTCTGTCTTTTGGCCCAGTGGTTAATGGGAATAAAATGGCATCTCCCGTGGTGTGCGTCAGACTAGCGGGCCATGAGAGAGGGGCGGTGGGTAGGGGAGTGCCTGTCTGTGTCTCCACCATGGGACCCCCACGGCAACAGATGACCCATCATTGCAGAGACAGAGCCATGGCAACACATATTATTAGACCAACAGGGACCATCTGACAAAACTGTTAGTGTTGGAATGACAGGGTAAGGCCCAGTTCTGAGCTCTTTATCTGTTGTGGCTCCAACATGGATGACTGCCGTGCTGAGGAAGTGGTTTTCGTGCTGTGGGAACTGGGATAGTTTGGGACTGACTAAACCTACTTGAACCTACTTACTTTACATTCAACAGCATTATTGTAAAAAAAATATTATTGGCCAAATGATATAACAGCTACTGTATTAAAGTTAGGATATATTGATATGTTTATAGGATGTGACTTTAGAGAGGGGTGGGGGTTCAACAGTGATGATAACTTGTGGTCATTTCTTGAAAAACTCCTCTTGCCCCTTCCAGTATCTACCCTTTGACCCTCCTCCCCAGTACCCCCCAGTACACACTGACATTCAGAACTCAAACGATCAAATTGCATCTGCCAACCTTACAAAGCCACACAAATATCCCACACATCACATGCCTCTGCATGGGGACCAGCAGATAGCTGCTTATCTACATCACGTGCCTCTGTATTGGGACCTGCAGATAGCTGCTTATCTACATCACGTGCCTCTGCATTGGGGACTGGCAGATAGCTGCTTATCTACATCACGTGCCTCTGCATTGGGGACTGGCAGATAGCTGCTTATCTGCATCACGTGCCTCTGTATTGGGACCTGCAGATAGCTGCTTATCTACATCACGTGCCTCTGCATTGGGGACTGGCAGATAGCTGCTTATCTGCATCACGTGCCTCTGCATTGGGACCTGCAGATAGCTGCTTATCTGCATCACGTGCCTCTGCATTGGGACCTGCAGATAGCTGCTTATCTACATCATGTGCCTCTGCATTGGGACCTGCAGATAGCTGCTTATCTACATCACGTGCCTCTGCATTGGGACCTGCAGATAGCTGCTTATCTACATCACGTGCCTCTGCATTGGGACCTGCAGATAGCTGCTTATCTACATCACGTGCCTCTGCATTGGGACCTGCAGATAGCTGCTTATCTACATCACGTGCCTCTGCATTGGGGACTGGCAGATAGCTGCTTATCTACATCACGTGCCTCTGCATTGGGGACTGGCAGATAGCTGCTTATCTGCATCACGTGCCTCTGTATTGGGACCTGCAGATAGCTGCTTATCTACATCACGTGCCTCTGCATTGGGGACTGGCAGATAGCTGCTTATCTGCATCACGTGCCTCTGCATTGGGGACTGGCAGATAGCTGCTTATCTGCATCACGTGCCTCTGTATTGGGACCTGCAGATAGCTGCTTATCTGCATCACGTGCCTCTGCATTGGGACCTGCAGATAGCTGCTTATCTGCATCACGTGCCTCTGCATTGGGACCTGCAGATAGCTGCTTATCTGCATCACGTGCCTCTGCATTGGGACCTGCAGATAGCTGCATATCTGCATCACGTGCCTCTGCATTGGGACCTGCAGATAGCTGCTTATCTGCATCACGTGCCTCTGCATTGGGACCTGCAGATAGCTGCTTATCTGCATCACGTGCCTCTGCATTGGGACCTGCAGATAGCTGCTTATCTGCATCACGTGCCTCTGCATTGGGACCTGCAGATAGCTGCTTATCTGCATCACGTGCCTCTGCATTGGGACCTGCAGATAGCTGCTTATCTGCATCACGTGCCTCTGCATTGGGACCTGCAGATAGCTGCTTATCTGCATCACGTGCCTCTGCATTGGGACCTGCAGATAGCTGCTTATCTACATCACGTGCCTCTGCATGGGGCCCTGCAGATAGCTGTTTATCTTTTCTGTTGTGTCTCTGAAGCTTCCTCTCCCAAGGTGACCTGGGAGGATGTACACTCTGGCCAGGATAAACCTCTCCTTCCCTCCCTCCATCCATCCCTCTCTCCCTCCCTCCTTCCAGACAGCCTAAGGGTTGTTAAGGACCTGCTACTGTTCAGCAATCTGCTGGAACTAAAGGGGCTCCTCCCTACCCCACTGCCCCCTTTAACTCTCATACACGCCTGGAGTCTGACTGCTGCTGCTGGTCATACACACACAAGCTGCACACACAAGCTGCACACACAAGCTGCACACACAAGCGCTCGGGCACACATAACACATAATTCAAATGCAGATATACAAGCATGAAATCAAATATCCTGTTCTCCTGAAATCAAATCTGTATTATGCATGTCGATATAGGTTGGTGTGAATGTGTGTGCTTGCATGCACATGCATATTTTTTGGGCAGTGAATGGCTTTCCCAGGCCCTCCATGTCTTTCACAAGGCTTGGTTTCCTACATAGTGGACTGAAATGAGAGGCAGTAGAGGAGACCTGTGGTCAGGTCCCATGATGACATCACACCACTCTCAGATCTAGGCACACACACAGGCAGGCACGCGTGTGCTCACGCACACACACACCACACACACACACACACACACAAAACATATGCAGGCAGGCACACACACACACACACACACACACACACACACACACACACACACACATATGTTTGTTTAAACCTTTACCCCCAACCCTAACTCCTAAACCTAACCCCTAACCCTAAAGCTAACCTCTATGCCTAAAATAGCCTTTTTCCTTATGGTACCAGTGAAATGTCGCCACTTGTCCAAATGTTCCTTGTTTTACTTTCCTTGTGAGGTAGTAAAACCCCCAAAAACACACACACACATGTGTTTGCATACACACACAAACAGCCATGATGATCCCAAGTTAACTTTATGAGGTATTATCTGATATTCACAATACCTTAAGTCATGTGTGTGTGTAAGCGTGTAAGTGTGTAAGTCTGGAGTCAATCAAGTCCAGCAGTCTTTCTAAGAACCAACTACTACAACAGAGCGATGTGAGCTTGAGTAATGTACTCACTTTAGCAGACAGCCTTTTACAGGTCTGGTTTCATTCTATTCACATGCTCTTACAGACACACAGCAGGAAGTGTGAGCTTAAACTGCAGAATGGATTTCAGTGTTTCTAGTGTTTTATCTCAGCATGAGTGGAGAGGTGAGGTAATAGGGCCTAACAACCAACATGTCTCTCAGTCTTACCAACACAAAGACCGGACCAAACCAAGGCCAGCAGCCAAATCCATTACAGACCAGACCAAACCAAGGCCAGCAGCCAAATCCATTACAGACCGGACCAAACCAAGGCCAGCTACCAAATCCATTACAGACCGGAACAAACAGAGGCCAGCTACCAAATCCATTACAGACTGGACCAAACCAAGGCCAGCTACCAAATCCATTACAGACCGGACCAAACCAAGGCCAGCTACCAAATCCATTACAGACTGGACCAAACCAAGGCCAGCAGCCAAATCAATTACAGACCGGACCAAACCAAGGCCAGCAGCCAAATCAATTACAGAAAGGACCAAACCAAGGCCAGCAGGCCAAATCAATTACAGACCAGACCAAACCCATCTACCAAATCCATTACAGACTGGACCAAACCAAGGCCAGCAGCCAAATCAATTACAGAAAGAACCAAACCAAGGCCAGCAGGCTAAATCAATTACAGACCATCTACCAAATCAATTACAGAAACCAAACCAAGGCCAGCAGGCCAAATCAATTACAGACCGGGCCAAACCAAGGCCAACAGCCAAATCAATTACAGACCGGACCAAACCAAGGCCAACAGCCAAATCAATTACAGACCGGACCAAACCAAGGCCAACAGCCAAATCAATTACAGACCGGACCAAACCAAGGCCAACAGCCAAATCAGTTACAGACCGGACCAAACCAAGGCCAGCTACCAAATCAGTTACAGACCGGACCAAACCAAGGCCAACAGCCAAATCAATTACAGACCGGACCAAACCAAGGCCAGCTACCAAATCAGTTACAGACCGGACCAAACCAAGGCCAGCTACCAAATCAGTTACAGACCGGACCAAACCAAGGCCAGCAGCCAAATCAGTTACAGTACTGTACAAGAAAACAAGTTACCGTACTTGTTTCGCTTCTACCATGGACTATTAAGAAACAGTAACATTCAGATGTTCTCAGGCTCTGAACCCCTCTTTAATGCTTGTTAATGAGAGATGGCGTGAAGGAGAGAGAGTGCAAGAGAGAGAGAGAGTAATTGTTATAACATCACAAATGATGGAAACCACAAACGAGTAAGAATCCATCATGGATACCATTATGACATCACAAACGAGTAAGAATCCATCATGGATACCATTATGACATCACAAACGAGTAAGAATCCATCACGGATACCATTGTGACGTCACAAACGAGTAAGAATCCATCATGGATACCATTATGACATCACAAACGAGTAAGAATCCATCATGGATACCATTATGACATCACAAACGAGTAAGAATCCATCATGGATACCATTGTGACGTCGCAAATTAGTAAACAGCCATGGATATCAAAATGACAACACAGATGTGAGCACAACCAGCATAGCCACTATTATGAAACTGTTGACAACCATGGCCACTATTATGAAACTGTTGACAACCATGGCCACTATTATGAAACTGTTGACAACCATGGCCACTATTATGAAACTGTTGACAACCATGGCCACTATTATGAAACTGTTGACAACCATGGACACTATTATGAACCTGTTGACAACCATGGCCACTATTATGAAACTGTTGACAACCATGGACACTATTATGAAACTGTTGACAACCATGGACACTATTATGAAACTGTTGACAACCATGGACACTATTATGAAACTGTTGACAACCATGGACACTATTATGAAACTGTTGACAACCATAGCCACTATTATGAACCTGTTGACAACCATGGCCACTATTATGAAACTGTTGACAACCATGGCCACTATTATGAACCTGTTGACAACCATAGCCACTATTATGAAACTGTTGACAACCATAGCCACTATTATGAACCTGTTGACAACCATGGACACTATTATGAAACTGTTGACAACCATGGACACTATTATGAACCTGTTGACAACCATGGCCACTATTATGAAACTGTTGACAACCATGGCCACTATTATGACGACATATTATATGACTCATACTTCACTCAATCACGCACAGTGTCACAGCTGATGGCTAAGCAGAATATCAATCAACCAATCGAGTGCATGTAGCCATGATCCTAGTTCTCTAATGAAACCAAAGCCCTCCCTACAGGTTTCAGCTTTCATCCTCTTTTACTCTGTTCTGTCTCTTTCTTGTTTCCCCTTTTCTCTCTCTTTTCTCTTCTCTCAAGACTCTGGCACAAAGCTCAAGCAAACAAATTGTTTTTTATTTATGTTTTAAGCACATATAAAAATAATAATAAGTATTGGATTCCTTTAAGTCAGAGCAGGAACGAGAGTTTAAAAACAGCGTTACCCTTCCAACAACCTTCACTAAATTAGATTCCCTATAAAAAAAACCTTGCTAATGGTGCCTTATAGAGCTACACACACTGTCTCTCTACCACTCCCATCCTCACACTGTCTCTCTACCACTCCCATCCTCACACTGTCTCTCTACCACTCCCATCCTCACACTGTCTCTCTACCACTCCCATCCTCACACTGTCTCTCTACCACTCCCATCCTCCCACTGTCTCTCTACCACTCCCATCCTCCCACTGTCTCTCTACCACTCCCATCCTCCCACTGTCTCTCTACCACTCCCATCCTCCCACTGTCTCTCTACCACTCCCATCCTCACACTGTCTCTCTACCTCTCCCATCCTCACACTGTCTCTCTACCACTCCCATCCTCACACTGTCTCTCTACCTCTCCCATCCTCACGCTGTCTCTTTACCACTCCCATCCTCCCACTGTCTCTCTACCACTCCCATCCTCACACTGTCTCTCTACCACTCCCATCCTCACACTGTCTCTCTACCACTCCCATCCTCACACTGTCTCTCTACCACTCCCATCCTCACACTGTCTCTCTACCACTCCCATCCTCACACTGTCTCTCTACCACTCCCATCCTCACACTGTCTCTCTACCACTCCCATCCTCACACTGTCTCTCTACCTCTCCCATCCTCACACTGTCTCTCTACCACTCCCATCCTCACACTGTCTCTCTACCACTCCCATCCTCACACTGTCTCTCTACCACTCCCATCCTCCCACTGTCTCTCTACCACTCCCATCCTCACACTGTCTCTCTACCACTCCCATCCTCACACTGTCTCTCTACCACTCCCATCCTCACACTGTCTCTCTACCTCTCCCATCCTCACACTGTCTCTCTACCACTCCCATCCTCACACTGTCTCTCTACCACTCCCATCCTCACACTGTCTCTCTACCACTCCCATCCTCCCACTGTCTCTCTACCACTCCCATCCTCACACTGTCTCTCTACCACTCCCATCCTCCCACTGTCTCTCTACCACTCCCATCCTCCCACTGTCTCTCTACCACTCCCATCCTCACACTGTCTCTCTACCTCTCCCATCCTCACACTGTCTCTCTACCACTCCCATCCTCACACTGTCTCTCTACCACTCCCATCCTCACACTGTCTCTCTACCTCTCCCATCCTCACACTGTCTCTCTACCACTCCCATCCTCACACTGTCTCTCTACCACTCCCATACTCCCACACACACTGTCTCTCTACCACTCCCATCCTCACACTGTCTCTCTACCACTCCCATCCTCACACTGTCTCTCTACCACTCCCATACTCCCACACACACTGTCTCTCTACCACTCCCATCCTCACACTGTCTCTCTACCACTCCCATCCTCACACTCACCCTGTCTCTCTACCACTCCCATCCTCCCACACACACTGTCTCTCTACCACTCCCATCCTCACACTGTCTCTCTACCACTCCCATCCTCACATACACACTGTCTCTCTACCACTCCCATCCTCACCCTGTCTCTCTACCACTCCCATCCTCACACTCTCTCTACCACTCCCATCCTCAAAATGTCTCTCTACCTCTCCCATCCTCACACTGTCTCTCTACCTCTCCCATCCTCACACACTCTCTCTACAGCTCCCATCCTCACACTGTCTCTCTACCACTCCCATCCTCCCACACACACTGTCTCTCTACCACTCCCATCCTCACACTGTCTCTCTACCACTCCCATCCTCACACACACACTGTCTCTCTACCACTCCCATCCTCACACTCTCTCTACCACTCCCATCCTCCCACACACACTGTCTCTCTACCACTCCCATCCTCACACTGTCTCTCTACCACTCCCATCCTCACACTGTCTCTCTACCACTCCCATCCTCACACTGTCTCTCTACCACTCCCATCCTCACACACACACTGTCTCTCTACCACTCCCATCCTCACACACTCTCTCTACCACTCCCATCCTCCTACACACACTGTCTCTCTACCACTCCCATCCTCACACTGTCTCTCTACCACTCCAATCCTCACACACACACTGTCTCTCTACCACTCCCATCCTCACACACTCTCTCTACCACTCCCATCCTCCCACACACACTGTCTCTCTACCACTCCCATCCTCACACTGTCTCTCTACCACTCCCATCCTCACATACACACTGTCTCTCTACCACTCCCATCCTCACCCTGTCTCTCTACCACTCCCATCCTCACACTCTCTCTACCACTCCCGTCCTCACAATGTCTCTCTACCTCTCCCATCCTCACGCTGTCTCTCTACCTCTCCCATCCTCACACACTCTCTCTACCACTCCCATCCTCACACTGTCTCTCTACCACTCCCATCCTCCCACACACACTGTCTCTCTACCACTCCCATCCTCACACTGTCTCTCTACCACTCCCATCCTCACACACACACTGTCTCTCTACCACTCCCATCCTCACACACTCTCTCTACCACTCCCATCCTCCCACACACACTGTCTCTCTACCACTCCCATCCTCACACTGTCTCTCTACCACTCCCATCCTCACACTGTCTCTCTACCACTCCCATCCTCACACTGTCTCTCTACCACTCCCATCCTCACACACACACTGTCTCTCTACCACTCCCATCCTCACACACTCTCTCTACCACTCCCATCCTCCCACACACACTGTCTCTCTACCACTCCCATCCTCACACTGTCTCTCTACCACTCCCATCCTCACACACACACTGTCTCTCTACCACTCCCATCCTCACACACTCTCTCTACCACTCCCATCCTCCCACACACACTGTCTCTCTACCACTCCCATCCTCACACTGTCTCTCTACCACTCCCATCCTCACCCTGTCTCTCTACCACTCCCATCCTCCCACTGTCTCTCTACTACTCCCATCCTCACACTCACCCTGTCTCTCTACCACTCCCATCCTCCCACTGTCTCTCTACCACTCCCATCCTCACACTGTCTCTCTACCACTCCCATCCTCACACTCACACTGTCTCTCTACCACTCCCATCCTCACACTGTCTCTCTACCACTCCCATCCTCCCACTCACACTGTCTCTCTACTACTCCCATCCTCACACTGTCTCTCTACCACTCCCATCCTCACCCTGTCTCTCTACCACTCCCATCCTCACACTGTCTCTCTACCTCTCCCATCCTCACACTCTCTCTACCACTCCCATCCTCACACTCTCTCTACCACTCCCATCCTCCCACACACACTGTCTCTCTACCACTCCCATCCTCACACTGTCTCTGTACCACTCCCATCCTCACACTGTCTCTCTACCTCTCCCATCCTCCCACACACACTGTCTCTCTACCACTCCCATCCTCACACTGTCTCTCTACTACTCCCATCCTCACACTGTCTCTCTACCACTCCCATCCTCACACACACACTGTCTCTCTACCACTCCCATCCTCACACTGTCTCTCTACCACTCCCATCCTCACACTCACACTGTCTCTCTACCTCTCCCATCCTCACACTGTCTCTCTACCACTCCCATCCTCACACTGTCTCTCTACCACTCCCATCCTCACACTGTCTCTCTACCACTCCCATCCTCACACTGTCTCTCTACCACTCCCATCCTCACACTGTCTCTCTACCACTCCCATCCTCACACTGTCTCTCTACCACTCCCATCCTCATGCTGTCTCTCTACCTCTCCCATCCTCACACTCTCTCCCTACCACTCCCATCCTCCCACACACACTGTCTCTCTACCTCTCCCATCCTCCCACTCACCCTGTCTCTCGACCACTCCCATCCTAACACTGTCTCTCTACCACTCCCATCCTCACACTCACACTGTCTCTCTACCACTCCCATCCTCACACACACACTGTCTCTCTACCACTCCCATCCTCACACTGTCTCTCTACCACTCCCATCCTCCCACACACACTGTCTCTCTACCAAACCCATCCTCACACTGTCTCTCTACCACTCCCATCCTCACACTGTCTCTCTACCACTCCCATCCTCACGCTGTCTCTCTACCACTCCCATCCTCACACTCTCTCTCTACCACTCCCATCCTCACACTGTCTCTCTACCACTCCCATCCTCACACTCACACTGTCTCTCTACCACTCCCATCCTCACACTGTCTCTCTACCACTCCAATCCTCACACTGTCTCTCTACCACTCCCATCCTCACACTGTCTCTCTACCACTCCCATCCTCACACTGTCTCTCTACCACTCCCATCCTCACACACTCTCTCTACCACTCCCATCCTCACACTGTCTCTCTACCACTCCCATCCTCACACTGTCTCTCTACCACTCCCATCCTCCCACACACACTGTCTCTCTACCAAACCCATCCTCACACTGTCTCTCTACCACTCCCATCCTCACATACACACTGTCTCTCTACCACTCCCATCCTCACACTGTCTCTCTACCTCTCCCATCCTCACACTGTCTCTCTACCTCTCCCATCCTCACACTGTCTCTCTACCACTCCCATCCTCACACTGTCTCTCTACCACTCCCATCCTCACACTCTCTCTACCACTCTCATCCTCACACTGTCTCTCTACCTCTCCCATCCTCACACTGTCTCTCTACCACTCCCATCCTCCCACACACACTGTCTCTCTACCACTCCCATCCTCACACTGTCTTTCTACCACTCCCATCCTCATATACTGTCTCTCTACCTCTCCCATCCTCACACTGTCTCTCTACCACTCCCATCCTCACACTGTCTCTCTACCACTCCCATCCTCACACACTCTCTCTACCACTCCCATCCTCACACACACACCGTCTCTCTACCACTCCCATCCTCACACTGTCTCTCTACCACTCCCATCCTCCCACACACACTGTCTCTCTACCACTCCCATCCTCACACTCTCTCTACCACCACTCCCATCCTCACACTGTCTCTCTACCACTCCCATCCTCACCCTGTCTCTCTACCACTCCCATCCTCACACACACACACTCTCTCTACCACTCCCATCCTCACACTGTCTCTCTACCACTCCCATCCTCACACTGTCTCTCTACCACTCCCATCCTCACACTGTCTCTCTACCACTCCCATCCTCACACTGTCTCTCTACCACTCCCATCCTCACACTGTCTCTCTACCTCTCCCATCCTCCCACTCACCCTGTCTCTCTACCTCTCCCATCCTCACCCTGTCTCTCTACCACTCCCATCCTCACACACACACACTCTCTCTACCACTCCCATCCTCACACTGTCTCTCTACCACTCCCATCCTCACACTGTCTCTCTACCACTCCCATCCTCACACTGTCTCTCTACCACTCCCATCCTCACACTGTCTCTCTACCACTCCCATCCTCACACTGTCTCTCTACCACTCCCATCCTCCCACACACACTGTCTCTCTACCTCTCCCATCCTCCCACTCACCCTGTCTCTCTACCACTCCCATCCTCACACTGTCTCTCTACCACTCCCATCCTCACACACACACTGTCTCTCTACCTCTCCCATCCTCACACTGTCTCTCTACCACTCCCATCCTCACACTGTCTCTCTACCACTCCCATCCTCACACTGTCTCTCTACCACTCCCATCCTCACACTGTCTCTCTACCTCTCCCATCCTCACACTGTCTCTCTACCACTCCCATCCTCACAATGTCTCTCTACCACTCCCATCCTCACACTGTCTCTCTACCACTCCCATCTTCACACACTCTCTCTACCACTCCCATCCTCACACTGTCTCTCTACCTCTCCCATCCTCCCACTCACCCTGTCTCTCTACCACTCCCATCCTCACACACTCTCTCTACCACTCCCATCCTCACACTGTCTCTCTACCACTCCCATCCTCACACTGTCTCTCTACCACTCCCATCCTCACACTGTCTCTCTACCACTCCCATCCTCACACTGTCTCTCTACCACTCCCATCCTCACACTCTCTCTACCACTCCCATCCTCACACTGTCTCTCTACCTCTCCCATCCTCACACTGTCTCTCTACCTCTCCCATCCTCACACTGTCTCTCTACCACTCCCATCCTCACACTCACCCTGTCTCTCTACCACTCCCATCCTCACACTGTCTCTCTACCACTCCCATCCTCATACTCACACTGTCTCTCTACCTCTCCCATCCTCCCACACACACTGTCTCTGTACACTCCCATCCTCCCACACACACTGTCTCTGTACACTCCCATCCTCCCACACACACTGTCTCTCTACCACTCTCATCCTCATACTGTCTCTCTACCACTCCCATCCTCACACTGTCTCTCTACCACTCCCATCCTCACACTGTCTCTCTACCACTCCCATCCTCACACTGTCTCTCTACCTCTCCCATCCTCCCACTCACCCTGTCTCTCTACCACTCCCATCCTCACACTGTCTCTCTACCACTCCCATCCTCACACTGTCTCTCTACCACTCCCATCCTCACACTGTCTCTCTACCACTCCCATCCTCACACTGTCTCTCTACCACTCCCATCCTCACACTGTCTCTCTACCACTCCCATTCTCACACTGTCTCTCTACCACTCCCATCCTCACCCTGTCTCTCTACCACTCCCATCCTCACACTGTCTCTCTACCACTCCCATCCTCACCCTGTCTCTCTACCACTCCCATACTCACCCTGTCTCTCTACCACTCCCATCCTCACACACTCTCTCTACCACTCCCATCCTCACACTGTCTCTCTACCACTCCCATCCTCACCCTGTCTCTCTACCACTCCCATCCTCACCCTGTCTCTCTACCACTCCCATCCTCACACTGTCTCTCTACCACTCCCATCCTCCCACTGTCTCTCTACCACTCCCATCCTCCCACTGTCTCTCTACCACTCCCATCCTCACACTGTCTCTCTACCTCTCCCATCCTCACACTGTCTCTCTACCACTCCCATCCTCCCACTGTCTCTCTACCACTCCCATCCTCACCCTGTCTCTCTACCACTCCCATCCTCACACACTCTCTCTACCACTCCCATCCTCACACTGTCTCTCTACCACTCCCATCCTCACCCTGTCTCTCTACCACTCCCATCCTCACCCTGTCTCTCTACCACTCCCATCCTCACACACTCTCTCTACCACTCCCATCCTCACACTGTCTCTCTACCACTCCCATCCTCACCCTGTCTCTCTACCACTCCCATCCTCACCCTGTCTCTCTACCACTCCCATCCTCACACTGTCTCTCTACCACTCCCATCCTCCCACTGTCTCTCTACCACTCCCATCCTCCCACTGTCTCTCTACCACTCCCATCCTCACACTGTCTCTCTACCTCTCCCATCCTCACACTGTCTCTCTACCACTCCCATCCTCCCACTGTCTCTCTACCACTCCCATCCTCACCCTGTCTCTCTACCACTCCCATACTCTCTCCCTTCTCCCTCCTGCCTTTCTCGCTCTGGCCTGTCTCCTATTCCCTCACACACACTCTCTCTCAAGTGTTCCACCACCACACTTTCAAACACACACACACTCATACATGCACAAAGGATATGACACGATGCAAGGCTTGGATCAGAGGCAGCGTGATGCAGTTAACACAATGGGACCAGGCTGTGTCCTGCCTTTGATGTCAGTGGGGTTGTCCACACATCAACACACACACATTACAACTGACCTCATTGGCTTGTCCTGCACTCTCAACCAATCATGAAAGAGCTGAAAATCAACCACACAGCACAACTGGCTCTAAAGCGGCATAAGTCCAGCAATCGCAAAATCACTTGAAAAGCAAAGTGATAAGCCCGCTGGAGAGCTTTTTACAGTTGATGAAATGTTAAGTATTCTGTAGGTTGAACACGTGAATTGGGAATAATAGTTTGTTGATAGTAAAGGTGTTCAGGAATGAGCAACCACCTACGTCATCACTCCACTAAATTCTCTTTTTTTACAACTACGTCATTTATCAGACTCTTTTATCCTCAGGGTTAAGTGCCTTGCTCAAGGGCACAGACAGATTTCACCTAGTCGACTTGGGGATTCGAACCAGCGACCTTTCAGTTACCGGCCCAACGCTCGTAACCTCTAGGCTATCTGCCTCCCTGCCACCCTCTCTCCATTGCTTGCCTACTCCCCCCCCCACCCATTTGCTATCCATTTCTTCTTTTCCATCCGTTCTACCCATTCCCCCTCTTTCCAAACCCTCATGCTCCCCTCTATGTTGCATCATCTTGAAACCAACTCTCGTCTTTCTGTAGCCTAATAGTTTAAATGGATCAGATCTCTTTCTCTCCCTCTTTCTCCATCTTTCAAAGTTCAGAAAGATTACCTTTCACTATCTCCTTCTCTCTCCTCCCACTCTCTCTCCCTCTTTCATAGTTCAGATGGATCACAAAGTCTCTGCAGCCACCTATTAATGTTCACTGTGGAGTCTGAGGCCGATAAATCGTGTCCATAAAAGGGAGAGAACACACTCAGTCACTTAATCACAGAAAACTACCAAACACATGAGCCGAGTCACACACACACTAACAAAATGCCCTATTCATTAGATTCATTGTGTGTGTGTGTGTGTGTGTGTGTGTGTGTGTGTGCGCACATGGAAATTGAGATTTTAGTTTCCTCATGGCCATGTCTGCCCTCCTCTTCTAAGAGAAATAAGGACGATGCTACTAAACTGATGTTATTAATCATCTATGAATGGACTAACAAGATCAGGGACAATGATTCAGTACTCTATGAATGGACTAACAAGATCAGGGACAATGATTCAGTACTCTATGAATGCCTCTTATCTAACTAGCTGTGATTAATTTCTCTAACATGGATGTCAGGCATCAGGTAACACTCACACAGCGTGAGACCAACTCTTCACTGGGAAACATGAGCACTGACAAACACAGCAACATCAACAAAGACATCATCTGTACCTGCAGTAATGCTCCGGTCGTTGTGTCCCTGACTGTGCTCCGATGTGTTTGTGTGTGGGGGTGAGTGAGTGAGTGAGTGAGTGAGTGTGTGTGCACACGTGCACTTGTACGTGAGGTGCGTGCGTGTGCTTGTACGCGCGCAGTGTTTGTGTTTGGTGTATGTGTGTGTGTACAGGGACTTTGGGGGGTAGAATAAGGGAAGGTCTGGCAGAGGGCCAGGGTCCCTAAGAGGAGAACACTGGGCTTATCAGAACAAGCACATGGCCCCAGCTCTACTCCCCTCACTCACTACCATGCCCATACACTATCCTCTGAAAGAGAGGGGGGAGAAAGTACGGTGGAGGGGGGAGGATGAAGGGATATGGGGTCGGAGAGAGGAGGGGAGAGATAGAGGGGGAGAGTACGAAGGAGAGGGTGGAGGGATATCCAGAGAAAGAGGGAGAAGGAAGAGGGATAGAGGACAGAGAAAGAGGAGAGGGGGAGGTATGGATGGATAGAGGACAGAGAAAGAGGAGAGGGGGAGGTATGGATGGATAGAGGACAGAGAAAGAGGAGAGGGGGAGGTATGGATGGATAGAGGACAGAGAAAGAGGAGAGGGGGAGGTATGGATGGATAGAGGACAGAGAAAGAGGAGAGGGGGAGGTATGGATGGATAGAGGACAGAGAAAGAGGAGAGGGGGAGGTATGGATGGATAGAGGACAGAGAAAGAGGAGAGGGGGAGGTATGGATGGAGAGAGAGATGGAGAAAGAGGAGAGGGGAGGTATGGAGGGATAGAGAGATGGAGAAAGAGGAGAGGGGAGGTATGGAGGGATAGAGAGATGGAGAAAGAGGAGAGGGGAGGTATGGAGGGATAGAGAGATGGAGAAAGAGGAGAGGGGGAGGTATGGAGGGATAGAGAGATGGAGAAAGAGGAGAGGGGAGGTATGGAGGGATAGAGAGATGGAGAAAGAGGAGAGGGGGAGGTATGGAGGGATAGAGAGATGGAGAAAGAGGAGAGGGGAGGTATGGAGGGATAGAGAGATGGAGAAAGAGGAGAGGGGAGGTATGGAGGGATAGAGAGATGGAGAAAGAGGAGAGGGGGAGGTATGGATGGAGAAAGAGGAGAGGGGAGGTATGGATGGATAGAGGACAGAGAAAGAGGAGAGGGGAGGTATGGATGGATAGAGGACAGAGAAAGAGGAGAGGGGAGGTATGGATGGATAGAGAGATGAGAAAGAGGAGAGGGGGAGGTATGGATGGAGAGAGAGATGGAGAAAGAGGAGAGGGGGAGGTATGGATGGATAGAGAGATGGAGAAAGAGGAGAGGGGGGGTATGGATGGAGAGAGAGATGGAGAAAGAGGAGAGGGGGAGGTATGGATGGATAGAGAGATGGAGAAAGAGGAGAGGGGGAGGTATGGATGGAGAGAGGACAGAGAAAGAGGAGAGGGGGAGGTATGGATGGAGAGAGAGATGGAGAAAGAGGAGAGGGGGAGGTATGGATGGAGAGAGGACAGAGAAAGAGGAGAGGGGGAGGTATGGATGGAGAGAGGACAGAGAAAGAGGAGAGGGGGAGGTATGGATGGATAGAGAGATGGAGAGAAAGAGGAGAGGGGGAACAAAATGAAAGAGAAGTCGAGTTAAAGAAAATATTAACAGCAAAAGAGAGAAACACAAAAGGAGAGGAATTAAATAAAAAGTCCTTCAGTCTGTAAAAGACTACAAAGACCAAGAGCATCAAGGAGAGAAAGAACAAGTGAGTGAGAGAGAGGGGGGGAGAAAGAGAGAGACAGAGAGAGAGAGACAGAGAGAGAGAGAAAGAAAGAGAATAAGTGATGAGAGGTCAGGTTTGGTAATGTGTGGCGTAGGGAGTGTCAGCATGTTTCTGTCTAATGAGAAGCCAGGTCAGTGGAGTGTGGAGGTCAGCATGAACTTCTCTAGAGGAGCTTGGACTCTGTGCTAAAGTCACCATATTACCTTACTAATCACTCTGTCTCCATCCTAACTGTCAAGGAGCCAGGGAGGGAGTGGCTGTATGTGTGTGTCCTCGTAGAAGCGTGTTCGCGTGCGTACAACCTTGCGTGTGTCCTCTGAAGTGGCGTGTATGAATGAGTCGAACCTCTGTGTTTATGTGCGCTCAGCCATTGTAAATATTCTGAGTAGATGAGAACAGCTGTCCCAGTCTAACAGATGAAGTTTAGCCGGAGCCACAAACCCAATATCCAATATTTATACCTGTTCATTTGCAAGTCCCAATGCAGGTAGCTGCTGTTACTATAGCGATAACGGAAGAGGAGAGTTTGGATTTCTAAAGTCAACTGTCAGCAGGATAAAGGTAGAAAGGTAGGCTGTTGGTGTGAATGTCTAGAGCTGTAAAGATACACTTAACAACACCTCACTGGGCACAGAAGTCAGTTCAGCGTGTAGTTTTTATTATTGAATATTTAAAACATACAATATACTTGCAGTGTAGCCGCTCAACAACTACATCACATTAGTCATCTAACAAACTCCCATCCAGAGCGACACACAGAAGCAACCAGGGTCAACGCCCTGCTCAAGGGCACGTCGACAGATCTCCCACAAGGTCAGAAATGGGGACCCAAACCAGCGATCCATCAGCCACCGGCCCAAGCTCCCAACCGCCAGGACACCAGCCCTCCAAGATCCTCCCCACAGTTCCCCAAGAGCTGCCCCTCAACTATCCGAGACCCCTCCCACAGCCCCCCAACCACCAAGAAAATAAGATTACATTTTTTTTATCCATTCCCCACCCCCCAAATAACCAAGAAAATTAACAAAAGAGGAAAAAAGACAAAGACAAAGGAAAACAGAAAACAACAATGCAAAAAACAAAAGACATCATGGACAACAAAAATCATAACAGCAAGGCCAAATGAGCATGTTTGAGTGCATGTATGGCACTTTTTACCTGTGTGTGTATATGCATGTGTATTAACACCCGCAAAGCATCAGCCACAGGCAAACCGGCATTAGCTGTAAAAACACTGCCCTCAGTGTCATTCAAACTACATTTTTGTTTTATTTTGGATTTATTTTTTATACTTTTATCTCTGATCGTCATTCTATCAAAGTCTAGTTTTGATTTACATTTGGTTGAGTTGTCAACAAAAAACATTCAACATGTCAAATCAAATCACATTTTATTTGTCACTTACACGTGTTTAGCAGATGTATTGCAGGTGTAGCGAAATGCTTGTGTTTCTAGCTCTAGTAGTGCAGTAATATCTAACAGTAATATCTAACAATTTCACAACAATACATACAAATCTAAAGTAAAGGAATGGAATTAAGAATATATAAATATATGGGCGGGCAGTCAGAGCGGCATAGACTAAGATACATTAGAATAGGATAGAATACAGTATACATATGAGATGAGTAATGCAAAATATGTAAATATTATTAAAGTGACTAGTGTTCCATTATTAAAGTGGCCAGGGATTCCAAGTCTATGTATATGGGGCAGCAGCCTCTAATGTGCTAGTGATGGCTATATAACAATATTTAACAGTCTGAAGGCCTTAAGATAGAAGCTGTTTTTCAGTCTCTCGGTCCCAGCTTTGATGCACATGTACTGACCTCATCTTCTGAATGATAGCAGGGTGAACAGGCAGTGGCTCAGGTGGTTGTTGTCTTTGATGATCTTATTGGCCTTACTGTGACATCGGGTGCTGTAGGTGTCCTGGAGGGCAGGTAGTTTGCCCCTGGTGATGTGTTGGGCAGACGGCACCACCCTCTGGAGAGCCCTGTGGTTGAGGGCAGTGCAGTTGCCCTACCAGGTGGTGATACAGCCCGACAGGATGCTCTTAATTGGGCATCTGTAAAAATATGTGAGGGTTTTAGGTGCCAGGACAAATTTCTTCAGCCTCCTGAGGTTGAAGAGGCAATGTTGCACCTTCTTCACAAGACTGTCTGTGTGGGTGGACCATTTCAGTTTGTCAGTGATGATGTACGCTGAGGAACTTGAAGCTTTCCACCTTCTCCACTGCGGTCCCGTTGACGTGGATAGGGGGGTGCTCCCTCTGCTGTTTCCTGAAGTCAACAATCAGCTCCTTTCTTTTGTTGACCTCTGGGAGAGAGGTTGTTTTCCTGGCACCACACTCTCAGGGCCCTCACATCCTCCCTGTAGGCTGTCTCGTCATTGTTGGTATTCAGGCCTACAACTGTTGTGTCGTCTGCAAATTTGATGATTGAGTTGGAGGCATGCTTGACCACGCAGTCATGTGTGAACAGGGAGTACAGAAGGGCCTGAGCATGCATCCTTGTGGGGCCCCAGTGTTGAGTATCAGCAAAGTGGATGTGTTTTTTCCTACCTTCACCCCCTGGGGGTGACCCGTCAGGAAGTCCAGCACCCAGATGCACAGGGCGGGGTTCAGACCCTTGATGATGAGCTTGGAGGGTACTATAGTGTTGAATGCTGAGATATATTCAATGAACAGCATTCTTACATAGGTATTCCTCTTGTCCAGATGGGATAGGGCAGTGTGCAGTGCGATGGCGATTGCATCATCTGTGTATCTATTGGGGCGGTAAGCAAATTTAAGTGGGTCTAGGTTGTCAGGTAAGGTAGAGGTGATATGATCCTTGACTAGTCATTTAGTTCAGTTACCTTTACTTTCTTGAGTACAAGAACAATGGTGGCCATCTTGAAGCATGTGGGGACAGCAGACTGGGACAGGGAGAGATTGAATATGTCCGTAACACTCCAGCCAGCTGGTCTGCGCATGCTCTGAGGACATGGCTAGGGATGCTGTCTGGGCCGGCAGCCTTGCGAGGGTTAACACGCTTAAACGTCTTACTCACGTCGGCCACAGAGAAGGAGGGCCCACAGACCTTGGTAGCGAGCCGTGTCGGTGGCACTATGTTATCCTCAAAGTGGGCGAAGAAGATGTTTAGCTTGTCCAGAAGAAAGACGTCGGTGTCCAAGACGTGGCTGGTTTTCCTTTTGTAGTCCGTGATTGTCTGTAGACCCTGTCACATACGTCTCGTGTCTGAGCTGTTGAATTGCAACTCCACTTTATCTCTATACTGACGTTTTGTTTGATTGCCTTACGGAGGGAATGACTACTCTGTATTCTGCCATATACCCATTCACCTTGCCATGGTTAACTGTGGTGGTTCGCGCTTTCAGTTTTGCCTCGAATGCTGCCATCTATCCACGGTTTCTTGTTAGGGTAGGTTTTAATAGTCACAGTGGGTTCAACATCTCCTATACACTTCCTGATAAACTCAGTCACCGTATCAGTGTATTCTCCGATATTATTCCTGGAGGCTACCTGGAACATATCCCAGTCCTCGTGTCATTGGATTTAGGTTAAAAGTTGGGTGAAAAAATGATGAAATGCCCTTACGAAGATGTCTTTTTGCAAAACCATCAGTTTTCCATGTTGATTCATCTTCATCACATTCATTTTTGGGGTTGAAATGACTTATAAACAATGTTGATACGACCAGTTTTTGCCCAATGGGATAGTGACCCAAAATTGTCAAGGCACAGGGAATGTTGTGGTAATGTTTTTTAGATGTTGTATGGGTGTTTGGTTGGGGTTGAAGCAATGGGCTGGGATCCCTTGCAGACTTCAGTATTGTCTTTTAGTACAGAAAAACATTTCCCTGGCCTTTTATTTATCGCTACAGGGATATGCATTTTACCTAGAGAGTGGGAGACATGGAGGAAGGAAGGGGATGAAGGGAAAAGGACGGCAGAGAGGAAAAACAGAGTGGAGAGGGGGAAGAGAAGGGTCCTGAGATGGCTGCTGTAAACATAAGGGTTTCTTTCATCAAAATATGAGTTACAGCCTCATAAGGCTAGACCAACTTTAATCTTAGTCACTCACTCATCCTCCTCTTTTCTCTCTCTAACTTCCTGCTATGTAGAAAGCATATTTACTCTCTCCCACCATCTTCCTCTCTTATTTTTGCCCCATCTCTCTCCTCCTGCTCCCTCTCACTCCCTCTCTACCTCTCCCTCCTGCCCCACTCTCTCTCTCCCTCCTGGCCCGCTCTCTCCCTCCCTCCTGCCCCACTCTCTCCCTCCCCCACTCTCTCCCTCCCCCCTGCCCCACTCTCTCCCTCCCCCTTCTCCCTCCCCAGTGTGTCTGGTTTTATGAGTCCAGGGGATATGAGGTGGGTTGATCCTTGATGGCTCCACCATATGTGAGTGGGCTATAAATCTAGCATCACTAGCCTCTCCACTAGTCCATTAAAGCCCAGGCAAAAACACCCTCACAGGTAACCACATACGCCCTGAAGGATACAGACAGAGCGAAAGAGGGATGAAAAGAGGGGGAGTGGGGTGGAAAGAGAGAGGTGGTATGTGTTGAGAAGTACAGCTAAAATAGTATGTTTTCTTAACCACCCCCTCACACACAGCTCCCTCGAGATCAGTCCCAGAACAGTGATCCTGTGGTCAGTTAGGGGCTGTGGATGGAGTATCACCTTTCACCAGCAGGGGGCCTTGGCTGTCACTCTGACAGGACCTCAGGGGCCCCAGTGGGGACGGGTGACCTGTGGAGCACAGCCAGGGGACACACTGGCCAGGGAGAGACATAACTGAACACATACTCCAGGGCCCAACCTGGCCATGTAAAAGAGTACTGAGCGTAGTGGTAGTGAGACCCCCCCCCCCCCACCCACACAACATTGAAGGGATGGAAACCTCTTTTCATTTTGATCAGATTGGGTGCACGCATACATACACACACACACACACACACACACCTCTGTTTGTGATCTATCTCAACGTCACGCCTCAACAAATTCAATCAAAGGGGAGACTTTGTTTGTCCTCCTTCCTGCCATTTTATTTACCTTTCCTTTCTCGTTCCCCCGCCGGAGCCAAATCACTTCAGTCTGAATGTTCAGAAGTCTGACTGTGGAACAACACGCAGAGACTCACGGCAACACCACACACACTGCAAAAACGAATACCTAAAATCACTAAAACACACACACACACACACACACACGGGGGGGATTGATTAAAACTACTAGATTATGGTTATATGTGTGTGAAACAAGTGTGTGTGTGTGTTCAGGAGGAAATGAGTGTGTGAGTTACAGTATGTTGGTCCAGATGACAGAGTGAGTGACTTTCCAGCTGTGTCTCAGTGCTCAGATTGGACTGGCCCTGAGATTTATACACAACCTCCTTTCTCTCTGTCTTCAGTAGACACACACACACACACTGCTGAAGTCTGGATACCTTAATGATGCCCCAACTCAATGTCAGAAACACTTATAACAAATGTCAGGAAGAATTTGTTTATTACAATTTATGAGGTAGCCCATACCCCGAAAGTTGTACTAACCGATACAAGGAGAGAGAAAAGTTGGCACTCTCAACATTGGTATGCCATTCAAATGTAATTCAACCTGACATACATTTTTCCCCAGAATGGTTATGAATGACAGAGCTAGAGTCTCTTAACAGTGATACATTTTCATTGTTGGGATGTGCCTTACAATAAATAGGTCTGTGTTCATGGAGTATGAACCTGTCTTTTTCTGTTTCCAATGTGATGTTTACAGACTGACCAACAGCTTATTTCCTAAAATCCCTAAAGTCCACTTCTGTCTCCCTCTCTCTTGCACTCTCTCTTTCATTCTCTGACTCTTTTCTCTCACCCTCTCTTCCATTCTCTCCCTTCCTCTGTCTCTCTACTTGCCGCTTTTTCTCTCTGACTTGTCTTTCTCTCCTCTGTCTCTCCCTCCCTCCGTCTCTCTACTTGCCGCTTTTTCTCTCTGACTGTCTTTCTCGCCTCTGTCTCTCCCTCCCTCCGTCTCTCTCACATAACGTTTGCTGCGCTCTGCTGACTTTTATATGACAGTCCCATTTTCTGCTGGGGCTAAATAACAACACACAGAACTGTTTGTGTCAGCAGCTCTCTCTCTCTACTACCAGTCCCTCTAACCTAGACATAACCATATCAGTCCCTCTCAACTGCACTCAATGACTCAGAACCATGTTGAAGAACACACTGATTGTCATTGAACCACTCTGGACCAGAAGTGGTCAAACAGAGCTTGAGAGTGTAGCAGGGGAGTGATGTCTCCCTGACTCACAGACATGGGTGATGTCTCCCTGACTCACAGACATGGGCGTTTGTGCGTCAGTAAATGAGTGCGGTTGGCGGGTGGTAGGGAACAGTCCATTACCGTCCAGCCAGCCATTCCTTCTGCACCAGTTGACTTGAACACTTACTCATACACTCCCACGATGCTCTAATTACCAACGCTCTAACAACAACTGTGTTCTTCCCCATTTTTCTTTCTCTAAACCTGTGATCTCTTGTTCCCGTAGAGGTTGAGAGGTATTCATTTGGTGCCTGTGTGTTTGTTCTCACGGCGATAAAAGATGAACAGACTCACCTGGGAGAAGAAAAGAGAAAAGAGAATCCCATGACACAGGAGTGAGTGGTCATGACAACTGGGCAGCTTAAATGTGGAGGGAGGAGAGGGGAAGAAAAAGAGAGGAAGAGGGAGGAGAAAGAACAGAACAGAGGGAAGAAACATAAGAAAATATTTGGAAAAAATCAGAGATGGAGATGAGATGGAAATTAAGTGATGAAGAGGAGGAGGTAAAGAGAGGGAAATTAATAGAATAAGACAGAAGGCAGGAAAGAGGGAGAGAGAAAAGAAATGAGGGAAATAGAGATGTAGTACATAGTCAGAGAAAGGGAGGGTGAAACAGAGGTTGAGAAGAGGGGATAGTTAGGAAGGGAGTTAGGGAAAGGGGGATAGTTAGGGAAAGGGGGATAGTTAGGGAAAGGGGGATAGTTAGGGAAAGGGGGATAGTTAGGGAAAGGGGGATAGTTAGGGAAGGGGGATAGTTAGGGAAAGGGGATAGTTAGGGAAAGGGGGATAGTTAGGGAAAGGGGGATAGTTAGGGAAAGGGGGATAGTTAGGGAAAGGGGGATAGTTAGGGAAAGGGGGATAGTTAGGGAAAGGGGGATAGTTAGGGAAAGGGGGATAGTTAGGGAAAGGGGGATAGTTAGGGAAAGGGGGATAGTTAGGGAAAGGAGGAATTTGGAAGGGACTTTTAGGGACCCTATACTCATGCAAGTGCAGACAAGCATGTGCACACACACACACACACAGGTTGGTAACATAACCCCCCATGGGTGTAACCATACGTTTACACAAATGGGTCCAATTACAGTGAATGAATCTATGAAATCTGCCAACCTCATAACTACATTCATTTCCCTGCTTCCTTCCTCGTTTCTCTTCGCCAGGACAGACAGGGCTTTCAGACAGAGAGCCTGAACCCAATCAACAAGGAGAGCCTGCAATTACACACATCCTCTCACACGCACTCTCTCTCACACACTCTCTCAGCTCAAACTATTTACACAGTTTGGGAGCAATTTTAGCAAAACCTAGCAGAGAGCTGAGTCACCCAACATTGCACTTAACTGCTAGGTATGGAAGATCTTATGTAGGAACACAGCATGAAACATCACACAGGATAGGACTAGAGGAATCACGCCCCATTGAATCTGAGGCATCTGTGTATAACATCTCATTGAAATGCCCCTCAATTTCATCCACTTGTATGATGGAAATACATCAGATGTAGCATTTGTTCCGTCACATGGAATGAATAGCATCGACAGCAGGACATTCGGCCACCAGGGATCCCTTAAAACACATGAACACTCTGATGCCTGGGGTCATGATGGCATGGCACAGCTAGACAACTCACACCACAGCAGCTACACACAGCAGATATTAACTCTACAGCACCTCTAAAACTCAGTGTGAGTTGTTGTTTAGTGGTGGTCAGGTGGTGAGGAGGCGGGCAGGCAGGCAGGAAGATGAGAGCGTGGCTCCTCTTTGTGGTAATAACACCCTGCAAGCTCGTGATCTCCCCAGATTAGGACACCTAAAGCAGCCACCGCAACGAGCAAACAGCCCAATCAATATGCAGCATGTCTGTGTCTGTGCGCTTGAGAGACAGACAAAGAGAGACAAAGAGAGAGAGAGAGAGAGAGAGAGAGAGAGAGAGAGAGAGAGAGAGAGAGAACGCAATAGAGATGAGATTGGATGGGATGGATAGATCGATCGATAGCACAGGAGGTTGGTGGCACCTTAATTGGGGAGGACGGGCTCGTGGCAATGGCTGGAGTGGAATGAGTGGAATGGTATCAAATACATCAAACACATGGTTTCAATATATAGATTGATAGATGGGTGTTGTGGGGATGAGTCCTTGAACCAGACAGAAAAATCAACAATTTCCTGTCTCATAATAACTGCTGATGACAATTTGACATTGACCAGACATTCAACTATTTGTGTAGGTGTGTGTATTGACAGCAGGTCATCCTTTCCCCAGACTATAAAGTGACCCAGACACAAAAATGTGCCAGAGAACACAGGTGTGACACACTATCTGACCTGAGCACATTAACACACACAACTCACAAAGCTCCCACTAACCCCAGACTACACACTCATACAGGGCTTTTAAGTCAGCCTACTGGGGGCCCTTGTGATGGAATAGAGAAGAGTGAAGCCATGATGTCACAGGGAGGTAACTGATGTCATAGAGAAGATAATGGTGATGTCATGGAGGAGCTAGGAGTGATAATAGTGATGTCATAGAGGACCTAGAAGTGATGTCACAGGGAAGATAGCTAATACTTTATAGAGGAGTTAGTTGTGATGTCGTCACAGGCATGATTGCCATGTTGTCATAGAGGAGCTATGTCACAGTGCAGATGTGCTCATAGGAGCCGATTCAGACATCGGAAATGTACTACTTTCCTATTCAGATGTATGCAAGTGCATAACGGGCTATGCAGGCGCAGTTCCCATTAGTGTGAGCTGAATACATGTGATTCAACCGCTGAAAACTTGCTGGCCAACATACAATTTTTTTTATTTTCATTCAATAGGGGTTTCAGTACATTTATCGTACGCCATCCATTTAAATATGGTGTACCGTTAATTCAAATTTTGTCAACGAACTAAAATACTTAGAGAGAACAGATTCAGAATATAGGGATCAATCAAAAAAAGCCATCAAAATCTATGCATACTCGTCTCTGTTTCAGTACGAACTGGTAGATTTAAAAATACTCTAATCTTGTAGATTATTTAGGGACATTTTGGGTTAAGAAAGTATGTATAAATATATATTTTTAAACTGATTTGGAGAGCTTTTAGGCACAAAATATATTGATGAAAAAAAAACACAGTTGTTTGATTCATCCTGAAAGGTGTCATATTCAAGTTCAATCCATTAAATATTGGAAGGTGGGGAAAAAAGTACAACAAGGGTTCAACAATAGTCCTATAAATCTACCCCAGTCATGGAACTGTATAACAACGGTCCTATAAATCTACCCCAGTCATGGAACTGTATAACAACGGTCCTATAAATCTACCCCAGTCATGGAACTGTATAACAACGGTCCTATAAATCTACCCCAGTCATGGAACTGTATAACAACGGTCCTATAAATCTACCCCAGTCATGGAACTGTATAACAATAGTCCTATAAATCTACCCCAGTCATGGAACTGTATAACAATGGTCCTATAAATCTACCCCAGTCATGGAACTGTATAACAATAGTCCTATAAATCTACCCCAGTCATGGAACTGTATAACAACGGTCCTATAAATCTACCCCAGTCATGGAACTGTATAACAATAGTCCTATAAATCTACCCCAGTCATGGAACTGTATAACAACGGTCCAGTCGCCATGAACCCTGCGCTAGGCTCCAGGTTTTTATTTATTTATTTCACCTTTATTTAACCAGGTAGGCAAGTTGAGAACAAGTTCTCATTTACAATTGCGACCTGGCCAAGATAAAGCAAAGCAGTTCGACAACATACAACAACACAGAGTTACACATGGAGTAAAACCAACATACAGTCAATAATACAGTAGAAAAATAAGTCTATATACAATGTGAGCAAATGAGGTGAGATAAGGGAGGTAAAGGCAAAAAAAGGCCATGGTGGCGAAGTACATACAATATAGCAAGTAAAACACTGGAATGGTAGATTTGTAGTGGAAGAAAGTGCAAAGTAGAAATAGAAATAATGGGGTGCAAAGGAACAAAATAAATAAATAAATATAGTAGGGGAAGAGGTAGTTGTTTGGGCTAAATTATAGATGGGCTATGTACAGGTGCAATAATCTGTGAGCTGCTCTGACAGCTGGTGCTTAAAGCTAGTGAGGGAGATAAGTGTTTCCAGTTTCAGAGATTTTTGTAGTTCGTTCCAGTCATTGGCAGCAGAGAACTGGAAGGAGAGGCGGCCGAAGGAGGAATTGGCTTTGGGGGTGATCAGAGAGATATACCTGCTGGAGCGCGTGCTACAGGTGGGTGCCGTTATGGTGACCAGCGAGCTGAGATAAGGGGGGACTTTACCTAGCAGGGTCTTGTAGATGACCTGGAGCCAGTGGGTTTGGCGACGAGTATGAAGCGAGGGCCAGCCAACGAGAGCGTACAGGTCGCAGTGGTGGGTAGTATATGGGGTTTGGTGACAAAACGGATGGCACTGTGATAGACTGCATCCAATTTATTGAGTAGGGTATTGGAGGCTATTTTGTAAATGACATCGCCAAAGTCGAGGATTGGTAGGATGGTCAGTTTTACAAAGGTATGTTTGGCAGCATGAGTGAAGGATGCTTTGTTGCAATATAGGAAGCCAATTCTAGATTTAACTTTGGATTGGAGATGTTTGATGTGAGTCTGGAAGGAGAGTTTACAGTCTAACCAGACACCTAGGTATTTGTAGTTGTCCACATATTCTAAGTCAGAACCGTCCAGAGTAGTGATGCTGGACAGGCGGGCAGGTGCAGGCAGCGATCGGTTGAAAAGCATGCATTTAGTTTTACTTGTATTTAAGAGCAGTTGGAGGCCATGGAAGGAGAGTTGTATGGCATTGAAGCTCGTCTGGAGGTTAGTTAACACAGTGTCCAAAGAAGGGCCAGAGGTATGCAGAATGGTGTCGTCTGCGTAGAGGTGGGTCAGAGACTCACCAGCAGCAAGAGTGACATCATTGATGTACACAGAGAAGAGCAGGTTTAACCTGCTACTTGTGGTCAGATTTTGATCATTCAAAAGGCCACATGTCCCAAATTATTGCACAATGTTAGCCTAATATGATCCAGTTATGCTAGTGACCCTCCAAACTTCTTCCATTTAAGAAAGAAGGATGGAGGCCACTGTGTTTTTGGGGACCTTCAATGCTGCAGAAATGTTTGGGTACCCTTCCCCAGATCTGTGCCTCGACACAATCCTGTCTCGGAGCTCTACGTACAATTCCTTCGACCTCATGGCTGTATTTTTGCTTATATAGACAGGTGTGTGCCTTTCCAAATCATGTCCAATCAATTGAATTTACCACAGGTGGACACCAATCAAGTTGTAAAATCACAAGGATGATCAATGGAAACAGGATGCAACTGAGCTCAATTTCGAGTCTCATAGCAAAGGGTCTGAATACTTATGTAAATAAGGTTCTGTTTAACTTAATACATTTGCAAAAAATGCTTTGTCATTACGAGGTTGTGTGTGTGTAGATTAATGTGGTAATTTTAAAAAATCCATTTAAGAATAAGGCTGTAACGTAACCAAATGTGGAAAAGTCAAGCGGTCTGAATACTTTCCAAATGCACTGTACAAAGTCCGTACTGTGCATATTCGTAGTACACATAGTTGAACGGTAAACTTTCTCAGAAACTGTCATTTAATTTTCCACCGTACCTTAATCATCCTTCCTGATATAGATTGGAGATGACAGTAGAATTGTTTCAGACAGTTCAAGCCATTGAAGGTACAGCCTCCATTACTATCACAAGAAAACTGACTCAAGGGGCATCATGGGATGTTGGCTCTTTCGATTACTGTACCATACCAGGGCTTTTCCATTCACTGCTTTATTTGTGTATCATACTACATTTGTATCCCTCTCAAACACACCTCTCCTTCATTACTAATCCTGCTACTTGTGGTCGGATTTCGATAATGATTCAAAAGGCTACATGTCCCAAATTATTGCGCAATGTTAGCCTAATATGATCCAGTTATGCTAGTGACCTTCTGGAATAATTTCAAGGACATGACAGAGGAAAGAAAGATACACGGAATGGAATTAAATGATGTAAAATGTAAACTACAAATTGAGGAAAACGAACACTATAGTGACATAGTGGCTAATAGTTAACATGATACAAATTGTAAAATAAAAAGGAGAAGAGCCTGGGCATATAATGAAAACATTCTAAAGCGCATACATCATCTCTGCAGGTCCAGCCCTACAGAAGCCAATAGCTTGTGTATCCAAATTTCATCCATACAAATTATGAAGGAACACAATAAAAATTCTGAATAACGGCACAACTATTTATAGCCTACTTTACTGTAGTAAAGGTGCCGCAATGACTGCTTTCACATTTGTCTCCAGGGATCATAAGGAAAAATAATCTAAAACAATTGCTGTGTATTTACAATCCCGTTCTACAAACGGATTACTCATTTAACAAGTCCTTATCAATAGCGCATATCGATTTATAATTTACAGTGCGTGGACAATGCTGCTATCGCTATCGGAAACAAATAAAGTCGAGTCTTTTTCAACTTGGAACCGGCATCTTCGCTCGACCTTATTCGTGGTTTCCTCAGCATAAAGATGGAGGAATTGAGAGGGAATTTAGTCAAGGTCTGAAGACACACCTCCACAATATCTTCATTTCCTAGATCTCCACCCGAATGAATACCATGCTATTCTCATGCTTACATTCAATGTCAAATTACGCATAGAGAAAAAAGTACATAGAAAGGGAATTACGTTCAATTTATGCGCGCTTAACTCAGGTCGGGAATAAGCCCCATAGTGCTGCTTGCGGTTTCATCACTGGAGAGACTGCCATGTCATTAAAGAACCCTACAGAGATGTTAAAACTAGTAACCTGCTCAACTTGAAGCCTTGATTCAATTTTACTTCTGGTCTTTCTCATCAACCCAAGAATGTATCTTTGAGCCGTCATTTCTAAATGACATGGAGGTTCCGAATTCTGATTAAATTGGAAAATGTAGTTGCATTGAAGGGTGAGATTATGGCAGAATGACATTTCCAGGACAGATTGACTGTGTAAGGGGCACTGGAATGTGAGATACAGATGTAGCAGGATAGATGAGGGCACACACAGTATGCCCCAACCCTAATCTAATATCCAGCATCTCTCTATCTGAAACAAACTCACACACATACAACGATCTCCCAGAAACAAATACAGTGCATTCGGAAAGTATTCAGACACCTTTACTTTTTCAACATTTTGTTATGTTACAGTCTTATTCTAAAATGTATTACATCGTTTTTTCCCCTCATCAATCTACAATACCCCATAATGACAAAAAAAGTAATTAGAAATGTTTGCAAATCTATATAAAAACAGCAACTTAAATATAACATTTACATAAGTATTCAGACCCTTTACTCAGTACTTTGTTGAAACACCTTTGGCAGCGATTACATCCTCGAGTCTTCTTGGATATGACGCTACAAGCTTGGCACACCTGTATTTGGGGAGTTTCTCCCATTCTTCTCTGCAGATCCTCTCAAGCGCTGTCAGGTTGGATGGGGAGCTTTGCTGCACAGCTATTTTCAGGTATCTCCAGAGATGTTCGATCAGGTTCAAGTCCGTGCTCTGGCTGGGACATTCAGAGACTTGTCCAGAAGCCACTCCTGCGTTGTCTTGGCTGTGTGATTAGGGTCATTGTCCTGTTGGAAGGTGAACCTTCAACCTCAGTCTGAGGTCCTGAGTGCTCTGGAGCAGTTTTTCATCAAGGATCTCTCTGTACTTTCCTCAGTTCATCTTTCCCTTGATCCTGACTAGTCTCCCAGTCACTACCTCTGAAAAACATTCCCACAGCATGATGCTGCCACCACCATGCTTCACCATAGGGATGGTGCCAGGTTTCCTCCAGACATGACGCTTGGCATTCAGGCCAAAGAGTTCAATCTTGGTTTCCTCAGACCAGAGAATCTTGTTTTTCATGGTCTGAGAATCCTTTAGGTGCCTTTTGGCAAGCTCCAAGCGGGCTGTCATGTGCCTTTTACTGAGGAGTGGCTTCTGCCTGGCCACTCTACCATAAAGTCCTGGTTGGTGGAATACTGCAGAGTTGGTTGTCCTTCTGGAAGGTTCTCCCATCTCCACAGAGGAACTCTGGAGCTCTGCCAGAGTGACCATCGGGTTCTTGGTCACCTCCGAACAAGGCCCTTCTCCCCCGATTGATCAGTTTGGCCAGGCGGCCAGCTCTAGGTAGAGTCTTGGTGGTTCCAAACTTCTTCCATTTAAGAATGATGGAGGCCACTGTGTTTTTGGGGACCTTCAATGCTGCAGAAATGTTTGGGTACCCTTCCCCAGATCTGTGCCTCGACACAATCCTGTCTCGGAGCTCCACGGACAATTCCTTTAACCTCATGGCTTTATTTTTGCTTATATAGACAGGTGTGTGCCTTTCCAAATCATGTCCAATCAATTGAATTTACCACGTGGACACCAATCAAGTTGTAATATCACAAGGATGATCAATGGAAACAGGATGCAACTGAGCTCAATTTCGAGTCTCATAGCAAAGGGTCTGAATACTTATGTAAATAAGGTTCTGTTTAACTTAATAGATTTGCAAAAAATGCTTTGTCATTACGAGGTTGTGTGTGTGTAGATTGATGTGGTAATTTAAAAAAATCCATTTAAGAATAAGGCTGTAACGTAACCAAATGTGGAAAAGTCAAGCGGTCTGAATACTTTCCAAATGCACTGTACAAAGTCCCTACTGTGCATATTCGTAGTACACATAGTTGAACGGTAAACTTTCTCAGAAACTGTCATTTAATTTTCCACCGTACCTTAATCATCCTTCCTGATATAGATTGGAGATGACAGTAGAATTGTTTCAGACAGTTCAAGCCATTGAAGGTACAGCCTCCATTACTATCACAAGAAAACTGACTCAAGGGGCATCATGGGATGTTGGCTCTTTCGATTACTGTACCATACCAGGGCTTTTCCATTCACTGCTTTATTTGTGTATCATACTACATTTGTATCCCTCTCAAACACACCTCTCCTTCATTACTAATCCTGCCTAGCGTCAGTGTGACCAAGTCCCTTCCCTCCTCCTGATGACTCTGACACTGCATCTCATGTAAAATTAACCAGATGAAACAATTGGCATTCTGATATAACTCATATTCTGAGATAGAAAGAGAGAGAGGAGGAAAGAGAGAGGAGAGAGAGAGGTAGAAGAGATGGAAGAGATGGAGGAGAAAGAGGAGAGAGAGAGCGAGAAGATAGATAAGAGAGAGAGAGAGAGAGAGAGACGAGAGAGACGAGAGAGACAAGGGAGAGACGAGAGAAAGACAAGGGAGAGAGAGAAGAGAGATCAGATCAGAGGAGAGTGCTAATTCAAAGTGATCAGTGGGTATGTATGTATAAAGTATGTGTCCCTGTGGTGTGCCCAGTGGTCAGTTGTTGGCAGTGTGAGTCTTGGTGAGTGTGACATGTTGCCCCTCTGAACAGGGTTTCAAGTCTGTTGTACACCAGGGGCACCGCAACACCCCAACACATAGCCAGGACCCTAACAGTGAGACCCTCCCCCCAATCCGCTCTGACTGCACTCCCTATTTCCTACTATCGCAGAGCAATAATATTTCTCATGTCAGAAAACTGTCAGAGGAAACTGAGGCTCTCTGATCATACAAACACATTACACACGTCACATACTTTCTTTGATTTTTTCAGGGCAAATAGAGGAATCTTACACCAAATACCATGTCTTCTACAGCACTTTCAAAGTGTGGCTCTATCTCAATCACTGTTCAGCTCCATTTTCTGACCAGATATTCATGGTTACGTTGGGAAATTTTTCATATCTCTCCCTTACCTTTCCTCCATTTATTTTATAGTTGCCAACTAGGGGACAGAGCAATTTGTCTGGTGTGTGTCTCTCTGTCTGGACTGGAGCCTTCCCATCTCTCCATCCAAGTCTAGTTTATTTGAGAAACACAGCACAGTTGGCACGAGGCCTACAGCTGCAAGACACATTAACTAATTAACCTTGACACACTTGTCGTGACGTTGTATTAGTTAATGTGACGACTGTTGCTCATCGAATGATTAACGGTTTATAATTGCGTGATTAAATGAATCAAGCTATGAATCAAGCAATTATTAACTCATTAACCTGGGGCACCATGGGAAAATTTGTTTTATTGAGTTTCTATTTCCCAAATTAACTCAAAGAATATCAGAATATCGATTTTACAACAGTCGCTAATTAATCAATTTCCTCTATAGTCTCATTCTGAACGTCGCATAATCCGGGAATCTGCACGGACCCGGGTCCCACCAATGAGTTCGTACCACACCAATCTTAGTTGATTATTTATTTACTAGAAAGCTAAAATGATGATAAAAGATACACATACACAAAACACAGTCTAGGATATTGATTAGGACTTAGTATAACGGGCCAACACACTATGGCGCGTGTTACCCAAAATGGGGATTTAAGAGAGAGAGAAACAAATAAAGTACACAAGAGAAAAATACATTTGGGTGCATTTGTCAGCTATGCTTATTTTAACCCTAGCCTTGCCCCGAACTGCCGCTCTTATGGGTCAGAATATAATGATGTAATTACGTGTTGGAGGTCTCAGATGGGAAGCTCTGTGTGGGTCGTTTAGGCTTCTCAAGGACGCACTTCTCCGACGCAACTCTCTGGTTGTCCTCACAATGTCAGTGTCCCTTTTGGCTTAGTGGTCTGATTCCTCACACTTGCTTTGGAAGGGGGCTTCTGAGGACAGGCAGCTCTGTAGCTCAGGGCTCACAGTGTAGGAATGAAACAGTGTAGATACTAGGATTCAATGGAGAATGGAGGCTAGGTGGTTCGGCTTGAATTCAAGCGCTTAGACACAGCTACTCATCCGTAGCTTGGGTAGAAAAAGGATTTCTTTGTCTTCAACCTTGTGTTGTGTTTTGGATTTCATTGATCTTTTAGACCTTGGCTGCAGCCTGGGGTCACTTAGTCTTCTCTGTTCATTCTTCACTCCCCTGTCTTATACCTTCGGGCCAGAAGTGGGCGTAACCTCCTTTAGGGCAATTCCCTGGGAGTACCAAGTTAAGAGGCAAAGCCTAGATTTTACTCAAATCCAATTTTAGACAACTAACTTCACATTTCATCTTTACCAAAACATTCTCCTTGATTTGGACATTTTCCACACAACGTACAATGTATAAACATCAGGCATATACTGGGAAAACTCTTAAAGGTACAATGTTTTCATAATAACGTCATCTGTTAACCTTTAATAACAAAACAAAAATGACGTACATTTTCATATTCCATCTATCGTCATGACCACCATTGTAGCTGGCGGAAACCATTGTTCCAAAGTCCCTTTATTGCATGTTTAATGTTCTGAGGCTGGGTCTCCACAGTGAGGACAAAGGAATTTCGTCTGTGGCCTAAGATTTATCATGGGCGTGAGGGGTCATAAAACCCTCACATCTTCAGACCCCTAGATCTCTCCTCCTCTGTTGGGGGTTGAGAGATAATCTGTAGGGTTGTGGTCTCCTGTAACCTGACCTGATCAGGACAGTCATGACACACTCAAAAGTTATCAAAGACAGGGCAACAACAAGGGTTTGAGATTAAATGATTCACACTGACACGTAGCATCAGTGACTGTTCAGTCAGTTGTAATAATTAATTGCATAAAATCATCCACTCTTTACATAGATATCTCTTTTCTCATAGTGTTCATCAGTGGAGGCTGGTGGGAGGTGCTACAGGAGGACGGGCTCATTGTAATGGCGTTAATCTAATGGAACGGAGTCAAACAGGTTTGACTCCGTTACATTTATTTCATTCCAGCCATTAATGAACCCATCCTCCTATAGCTCCTCCCCCCCAGCCTTCACAGGCGTGCATATTTGTATTATAGGCATTACTAATCAAGCACTACAAAAAACATGAACAGACCAATGGAGCCCGCAGAATATGGTTTTATCACATTCACATTAATTATTCAAATATTTCTTACGATTCTGTTGATCAGTGATGTAGTCGTAAAAACGGGTGGGTAATGGGTATACTATAAACTCCAGTGGGCGATAGAGAGATAAACACTGATATAAACAAGAACTGTATCGTTGATTTTTGATGTATGCTTAGGCCTATAGGGAAGATGTGGAGATGTTCATACTGAAACAATATTGAAACAAACATGATTTTAAAATTGCCTTTTGTCCAGCATTGAGCAGCGTCTCTACTTGAGCCGACTCGCTCACTCATGCTGGGTTAGTTCGTTTCACGTCTCAAGTCTTCGGCCTGTGCCACCAGAGAGCGAAGTCAGCCGTTTGAGAGAGTGGCGAATGTGCTGCTAAAAAGCCAAATCCGACGCATGCGAACATATCAAACAAACTGTTCATGATTCCACTCATTCGCAGAGGCAGGAGCGTGTAGAACTCAGATCAAGAATATAAGCGTTCTGAGCTTTGATCAACGCTAGGAGCAATATTTAGGTGTTGACGTTGACCCGTCATCGATTTTCTTTAGTGTACAAGACATATTTTTCAAATTAGAAAAAATTGCTGAGGTCCGGACCTCGGTGTCTTTATACGTACACTGAACAAAATATAAACGCAACATGCAACAGTTCATACAAGGAAAAAGTCAATTTAAATGAATTAGGCCCTATTAAATAAATGAATTAGGCCCTAATCTATGAATGACTGGGAATACAGATATGAATCTGTTGGTCAAAGATAACTTTTAAAAAAAAACATATGGGCGTGGTTTAGAAAACCAGTCAGAATCTGGTGCGACCATCATTTGCCTCATGCAACGTGACAGATCTCTGCATAGAGTTGATCAGGCCATTGATTGTGGCTTCTGGAGTATTGTCCCACTCCAATTCAACGGCTGTGCAAAGTTGCTGGATATTGGCGGGAACTGGAACACTCAGTCACACACTTCGATCCAGAGCATCCCAAATATGCTCAATGGGTGACATGTCTGGTGAGTATGCAGGCCATGGAAGAAATGGGACATTTTCAGCTTCCAGGAATCGTGTACAGATTTTTGCAACATGGGGCCATGCATTATCATGCTGAAACATGAGGTGATGGCGGCGGATGTACGGCACGACAATGGTCTTCAGGATCTCAAGATATCGCTGTGTATTCAAATTGCCATCGATAAAACGCAATTGTGTTTGTTGTCTGTAGCTTATGCCTGCCCATACCATAACCCCACCACCTACATGGGGAAGTGTTCATAAAGGTGACATCAGCAAATGATCCAGCAGGCGAAGAAACCAGATGTGGAGGTCCTGGGATGTGGAGGCTTTGGGCTGGCGTGGTTATATGTGGTGTGCAGCGATTGGGCATACAAATTCTTTAAAACCACATGAGGCGGTTTATGGTGAAGAAATTAACATACAATTCTCTGGCAAAAGCTCTGGTGGACAATCCTGCAGTCATCATGCCAATTTTACACTCCCTGAAAACTTGAGACATCTGTGGCATTGTGTAGTGACAAAACTATTGTCCCCATCACAAGGTGCACTTGTGTAATGATAATGCCGTTTAATCAGCTTCTTGACATGCCACACGAGTCAGGTGGATGGATTATCTTGGGAAAGGAGAAATGCTCACTAACAGGGATGTAAACAAATTTGTGCACAAAAATTTAGAGAATATTTTTGTGCATATGGAACATTTCTGGGATCTTTTATTTCAGCTCATGAAACATGGGACCGACATTTTACGTTGCGTGTATATTTTTCTTCAGTATAGTTACGGCCGTGAACATACACATCAATCAACACTATGTTTAGATAAATTACTGGCTTACTCAAAACTAATGCACAATGAGACAGTGAAATGAAAATAAAGACAACACAGAACTGTTACAAAACAGCTTCTTTATTTAATTACAATATACACACACTTTAAAACATGATGATTTGGATGGTGCTTTTAACATGTGTGTGTTCCAGCAAAAAGTAATTGAGCTGTATAGTACCGTCATACCCCAGCATTCTTTGCATAGGAGTGTAGTGTCCAATAGAAGGACTCCGTTGAGATGATAGATCTATATAGAATAGATATCCCTTCAGTAAACATCCATGAGATTCCATGTAGAGGAGCGGACTAGAGTTGGTCCAGGAGTTTGTCCTGGTGAAGGAAACTACTGGCCTGAATGTATAGTCTGCTACACCCAGGGACACAAGGGCACTTTGGCATTCTGATTAGTTCAGTCAGTAACACACACACCCATAACAGTACAAAGGCAAATATTTCTAACAGGAAAAACAAATATTTTCTTTAAACATAATTTAAGTATTTTTTTTGTTATAAATAGATCCATAATAGTCCCATTAAACAGATTGCTGGATTTTCATATTTGAACTGTAAACTTAAGGTCACATGTTTCTGATTTTGTATTAAAGACAAAAAAAGTGATTTCAGAAAAAAAAAACTTTTACTGAGCTCCAATGACTTGGCAGTGTCAGACTTCAGTCCCCTTGAAGCATTATTATTTACTTTTTGGCCAGTGCAACCCTTCCATATTCATAAGGAGGATAGGAGAACGGAGGAAATACACTAGATTACCAAAAGTATGTGGACATCTGCTTAACATTAGAGTGGAGCCTGCAATAATAGCCTCCACTCTTCTGGGAAGGCTTTCCACTAGATGTTGGAACATTGCCGCGGGAACTTGCTTCCATTCAGCCACAAGAGCATTAGTGATGTGGGGCACTGATGTTGGGCGATTAGGCCTGGCTCGCAGTCGGCGTTCCAATTCATCCCAAAGATGGGGTTGAGGTCAGGGCTCTGTGCAGGCCAGTCAAGTTCTTCCACACCGATCTCAACAAACCATTTCTGTATGGACCTTACTTTGTGCACTGGGGCATTATCATGCTGAAACAGGAAAGTGCCTTTCCCAAACTGTTGCCACAAAGTTGGAAGTACAGAATTGTTAAGAATGTATGTAAGTAAGTATGCTGTAGTGTTAAGATTTCCTAGCCCGAACCATGAAAAACAGCCCCAGACCATTATTTCTCCTCCACCAAACTTTACAGTTAGCACCCTGCATTCGGGCAGGTAGCGTTCTCCTGGCATCCGCAAAAACCAGATTCGTCCGTCGGACTGCCAGATGGTGAAGGGTAATTCATCGCTCCAGAGAACGCGTTTCCACTGCACCAGAGTCTAATGGCGGCGAGCTTTACACTACTCCAGCCGATGCTTGACATTGTGATCTTAGGCTTGTGTGCGGCTGCTCAGCCATGGAAACCCATTTCATGAAGCTCCATTTCATGAAGCTCCCAATGAACAGTTATTGTGCTGACATTTCTTCCAGAGGCAGTTTGGAACTTGGTAGTGAGTGTTGCAACCGAGAACAGACGATTTTTAGGTGCTAAGCGCTTCAGCACTCGGCGGTCCCGTTCTGTGAGCTTGTGTGGCCTACCCCTTCACGGCTGAGCCGTTGTTGCTCCTAGACGTTTCCACTTCACAATAACAGCACTTACAGTTGACTGGGGCAATGCAGAAATTTGACGAACTGACTTGTTGGAAAGGTGGCATCCTATGACAGTGCCACGTTGAAAGTCACTGATCTCTTCAGTACAGGCAGTAGAATGGCCCATGTTTGTGTATGGACATTGCATGGCTGTGTGCTAAATTTTATACACGTCAGCAACGGGCATGGCTGAAATAGCCAAATCCACTTATTTGAAGTGGTGTCCACATACTTTTGTATATATATATATATATATTGTATATTAGTACAGCTTTGGGGAAGGTAAGTGGATCCTTGAGCTTTGTCTAAGTACCACTTCTACCTGCAGCAATTTGGTAAGGGGATGAGGGTCTAATCAGGGGTCAGTTGGTGAGAGTTCAGGTGTTAGAGGTCAGTGGTGAGGACAGGTGTAACTCCGTGTATGAGCAGGGTAGGACCCAGGTCCTTGGTGAGCAGGTCAAGCTGGCGCAGGTAGGCCGTGTAGTGCTGCGTGTCAGCCGGGGGGTGGGGCAAATACAGGAAACGCACGGCCGGAGGGGGACAGGCCTGCTCTAGGATCAACCTATTAACCGCCGACAGATACTCATCCGACAGCCTTGTGGCGTTGCTAGGGAAGCTATTCACATAGTCGCCTCCTTCCTTCTCCTCAAACAACCCCCTCTTCCCCAGCCCCCCCTCCTCTCTCTGTGACTGGCGGGTGGGCCTCCTCTTGCCCGCCTCACCCTGCCTCTGCCAGTGTAGCGCCACCTGCTGGTCCCAGGTTACAGTGTACACGTTGGCTTTGATCCTCAGTTCCTTCAGCAGCTGACCCAGCTTTTCCTCAGAGCCTCGCAGGCTCCGCCCTTCCTCCACACACAGAAAGAGGCGGAGTCTAGCATGGCGCCAGGCGCGGACCATGTTGAGGATGCAGGCGAGCTGGAGCAGGAAGAGGGAGCAGGTGTCTACGTAGCTGGAGCTGTCTGGTCTCAGCAGGTTGACGGGCCACACATCCACGTACAGAGCACACTTCCCTGGGGACGAGGAGATGGTCGAGGTCCGGTCGAACTGGTGGAAGTAGCGGGCTAGCGCTACGTTCTTCAACATCTTCATGGCGTCTGCGATCACCGCCACGTATTCTTGGGGTCCCATGACTTTTCCGTTTCCCCCCATACCATCATTGGACGGCCGCAGGGCGGGGAAGTGGTAGGGCGGGCGTTTGTCCTCGGGGTCCTGAGTGGGGACAGTGGCATCTGCGAGGGTGGGGTCAGTGAGTTTGTCTTTGGGAGTGCAGTCATCATAGAAACCCAGGACCAAGGTGTTGGGCCTCATCCCACCTAGAGAGACAGAGGGATGGAAAGAGGGAGAGATGAGTGAATGGGTGCGATCGTAAAAGAGGTGTATAAGTGACAGTTGGGCCAGTTACAGCTAATAGAGAACATGGTATCAGAGAGTAGTGAATAGAATCATTGACCTAGGCCAGAGATGAAGAGTAGATGTTGGACTCCGTGCCGTACCGAGTCAGCCAGGGTGAGGTTAACAAATGCCTTGATGTTGAGGTGGTCCACCAGAGACAACCATGAGTCATAACGACACTGGAGAGGGTCAGACGGTAACGTGTCTGAGAGAAAGAGTGAGAAGGGGGGGATGGAGAGAGAGAGGGGGTGGGAGGAGGATGGAGAAAGAGAGCGAGGGGGGGGTGAGGGTAGGATGGAGAGAGCGAGCGAGAGAAACAAAACATCAATATCTGTGCAAACATTTTGGCCAGGGGCCATTATCTGCCAAGTTCTCAGAGAATAAGAGATTAAGTTATTTCTCTGTGTAGTGACCTGATTGGGCAGTGCCACAGAAAAACAGAGAGAGAGCGAGACGCGAAGGAGAGAGAGAGAGAGAGAGAGAGAGAGACGCGAAGGAGGGAGAGAGAGAGAGAGAGAGAGACGCGAAGGAGGGAGAGAGAGAGAGAGAGACGCGAAGGAGAGAGAGAGAGAGAGACGCGAAGGAGAGAGAGAGAGAGAGAGAGACGCGAAGGAGAGAGAGAGAGAGAGAGAGAGAGACGCGAAGGAGAGAGAGAGAGAGAGAGAGACGCGAAGGAGGGAGAGAGAGAGAGAGACGCGAAGGAGGGAGAGAGACGCGAAGGAGGGAGAGAGAGAGAGACGCGAAGGAGGGAGAGAGAGAGAGAGACGCGAAGGAGAGAGAGAGAGAGACGCGAAGGAGAGAGAGAGAGAGAGAGACGCGAAGGAGAGAGAGAGAGAGAGAGCGCGAGACGCGAAGGAGGGAGAGAGAGAGAGAGAGCGCGAGACGCGAAGGAGGGAGAGAGAGAGAGAGAGAGACGCGAAGGAGGGAGAGAGAGAGAGAGAGAGACGCGAAGGAGGGAGAGAGAGAGAGAGAGACGCGAAGGAGGGAGAGAGACGCGAAGGAGGGAGAGAGAGAGAGAGAGACGCGAAGGAGGGAGAGAGAGAGAGAGACGCGAAGGAGAGAGAGAGAGAGACGCGAAGGAGAGAGAGAGAGAGACGCGAAGGAGAGAGAGAGAGAGAGAGAGAGCGCGAGACGCGAAGGAGGGAGAGAGAGAGAGCGCGAGACGCGAAGGAGGGAGAGAGAGAGAGAGAGAGACGTGAAGGAGGGAGAGAGAGAGAGAGAGAGACGCGAAGGAGGGAGAGAGAGAGAGAGAGACGCGAAGGAGGGAGAGAGAGAGAGACGCGAAGGAGGGAGAGAGACGCGAAGGAGGGAGAGAGAGAGAGAGAGAGAGACGCGAAGGAGAGAGAGAGAGAGAGACGCGAAGGAGAGAGAGAGAGAGAGACGCGAAGGAGGGAGAGAGAGAGAGAGAGACGCGAAGGAGGGAGAGAGAGAGAGAGACGCGAAGGAGGGAGAGAGAGAGAGAGAGACGCGAAGGAGGGAGAGAGAGAGAGAGAGACGCGAAGGAGGGAGAGAGAGAGAGAGAGACGCGAAGGAGGGAGAGAGAGAGAGAGAGACGCGAAGGAGGGAGAGAGAGAGAGAGAGACGCGAAGGAGGGAGAGAGAGAGAGAGAGACGCAAAGGAGGGAGAGAGAGAGAGAGACGCGAAGGAGGGAGAGAGAGAGAGAGACGCGAAGGAGGGAGAGAGAGAGAGAGAGAGAGACGCGAAGGAGGGAGAGAGAGAGAGAGAGACGCGAAGGAGGGAGAGAGAGAGAGAGAGAGAGAGAGACGCGAAGGAGGGAGAGAGAGAGAGAGAGACGCGAAGGAGGGAGAGAGAGAGAGAGAGACGCGAAGGAGGGAGAGAGAGAGAGAGAGAGAGACACGCGTCCAAATTCAAGTCTACAATTTAAAGCACTCCAAACCCAAGAGCTGAGCCCAGAAACGAGCCCTCTCAGTCAGCTGGTGTTGGACCTCACCAACCAAGCTGACACCAGCACTGCTTCAAAAGAAAGAATTCAAATAAACAAAATCATGAACCAATCAAAGGACTCATATTTACAACATTGGAAAAACGAAACTAAATCCCAAAGCCGACTAAATTGCTATCTGACCCTAAACAGAGAATATGAATTGGCTGATTATCTCTACTCTGTCAGAGATACGGAGCAGAGACAGATCCTTACCAAGTACAGGCTGAGTGACCACCTGGCAGAGACAGATCCTTACCAAGTACAGGCTGAGTGACCACCTGGCAGAGACAGATCCTGACCAAGTACAGGCTGAGTGACCACCTGGCAGAGACAGATCCTGACCAAGTACAGGCTGAGTGACCACCTGGCAGAGACAGATCCTTACCAAGTACAGGCTGAGTGACCACCTGGCAGAGACAGATCCTTACCAAGTACAGGCTGAGTGACCACCTGGCAGAGACAGATCCTTACCAAGTACAGGCTGAGTGACCACCTGGCAGAGACAGATCCTTACCAAGTACAGGCTGAGTGACCACCTGGCAGAGACAGATCCTTACCAAGTACAGGCTGAGTGACCACCTGGCAGAGACAGATCCTTACCAAGTACAGGCTGAGTGACCACCTGGCAGAGACAGATCCTTACCAAGTACAGGCTGAGTGACCACCTGGCAGAGACAGATCCTTACCAAGTACAGGCTGAGTGACCACCTGGCAGAGACAGATCCTGACCAAGTACAGGCTGAGTGACCACCTGGCAGAGACAGATCCTTACCAAGTACAGGCTGAGTGACCACCTGGCAGAGACAGATCCTTACCAAGTACAGGCTGAGTGACCACCTGGCAGAGACAGATCCTTACCAAGTACAGGCTGAGTGACCACCTGGCAGAGACAGATCCTTACCAAGTACAGGCTGAGTGACCACCTGGCAGAGACAGATCCTTACCAAGTACAGGCTGAGTGACCACCTGGCAGAGACAGATCCTTACCAAGTACAGGCTGAGTGACCACCGATTGGCAATAGAAACCGGCAGACATAAAAGACATGGCTCCCCAAAGAGGAGCGTGTATGTGGTCACTGCACGACAGGGGAGGTAGAGACAGAGATGCACTTTCTCCTTTACTGTGAGAAATATTCCTCACAAAGAGATTCCTTATTCACAGAAATGACTACATTTATTCCAAATTTGAACTTATTAAACCCAGAGGAAAAACTAAGAATACTCATGGGCGAAGGAGCAATGGCTCCTCTTGCAGCCAAACATGTATTTGCCTGCCATAGCCTGAGGGACACTGAATAATAACATCTGCATAGTAAACAGTAACTTACTTATTATTACTATTATTGTTATTACTGTTATTGTTATTTCTATTATTATTGTTGTTTATCATTCCAAATAGTAGTGGTATGGGTAGTAATGGTAATGATAACAGTTTAGTGATGGTGGTGGTGGTAGTAGTAGTGGTAGTACTGATGTAATGGTGAAGATGACCGTTATTTAGTTATAAGTTAGTTATAGAATCATTTTCCATATTTAGATTTTTATATTTATTGCATTCTACTATTTTACTACTATTTTATTGTTATTATTTTTAATTTTGTATTATTATTTACTGCCATGTTATATTATTATTTGTTATTGTTTAAAATTGTATTACAATGTATATTGTATACAATGTTGCTTTGGCAATATTAACACAATGTTTTTCATGCCAATAAAGCAGCTTGAATTTGAATTTGAGAGAGAGACGTGAAGGAGGGAGAGAGAGAGAGAGAGAGAGAGAGAGAGACGCGAAGGAGAGAGAGAGAGAGAGAGAGACGCGAAGGAGGGAGAGAGCGCGAGACGCGAAGGAGGGAGAGGGAGAGAGCGCGAGACGCGAAGGAGGGAGAGAGCGAGAGACGCGAGCGAGAGACGCGAAGGAGGGAGAGCGCGAGACGCGAAGGAGGGAGAGAGCGCGAGACGCGAAGGAGGGAGAGAGCGCGAGACGCGAAGGAGGGAGAGAGCGCGAGACGCGAAGGAGGGAGAGAGCGCGAGACGCGAAGGAGGGAGAGAGCGCGAGACGCGAAGGAGGGAGAGAGCGCGAGACGCGAAGGAGGGAGAGAGCGCGAGACGCGAAGGAGGGAGAGAGCGCGAGACGCGAAGGAGGGAGAGAGCGCGAGACGCGAAGGAGGGAGAGAGCGCGAGACGCGAAGGAGGGAGAGAGCGCGAGACGCGAAGGAGGGAGAGAGCGCGAGACGCGAAGGAGGGAGAGAGCGCGAGACGCGAAGGAGGGAGAGAGAGCGAGACGCGAAGGAGGGAGAGAGAGCGAGACGCGAAGGAGGGAGAGAGAGCGAGACGCGAAGGAGGGAGAGAGAGCGAGACGCGAAGGAGGGAGAGAGAGCGAGACGCGAAGGAGGGAGAGAGAGCGAGACGCGAAGGAGGGAGAGAGAGCGAGACGCGAAGGAGGGAGAGAGAGCGAGACGCGAAGGAGGGAGAGAGAGCGAGACGCGAAGGAGGGAGAGAGAGCGAGACGCGAAGGAGGGAGAGAGAGCGAGACGCGAAGGAGGGAGAGAGAGCGAGACGCGAAGGAGGGAGAGAGAGCGAGACGCGAAGGAGGGAGAGAGAGCGAGACGCGAAGGAGGGAGAGAGAGCGAGACGCGAAGGAGGGAGAGAGAGCGAGACGCGAAGGAGGGAGAGAGAGCGAGACGCGAAGGAGGGAGAGAGAGCGAGACGCGAAGGAGGGAGAGAGAGCGAGACGCGAAGGAGGGAGAGAGCGAGACGCGAAGGAGGGAGAGAGAGCGAGACGCGAAGGAGGGAGAGAGAGCGAGACGCGAAGGAGGGAGAGAGAGCGAGACGCGAAGGAGGGAGAGAGAGCGAGACGCGAAGGAGGGAGAGAGAGCGAGACGCGAAGGAGGGAGAGAGAGCGAGACGCGAAGGAGGGAGAGAGAGCGAGACGCGAAGGAGGGAGAGAGAGCGAGACGCGAAGGAGGGAGAGAGAGCGAGACGCGAAGGAGGGAGAGAGAGCGAGACGAAGGAGGGAGAGAGAGCGAGACGAAGGAGGGAGAGAGAGCGAGACGAAGGAGGGAGAGAGAGCGAGACGAAGGAGGGAGAGAGAGCGAGACGAAGGAGGGAGAGAGAGCGAGACGAAGGAGGGAGAGAGAGCGAGACGAAGGAGGGAGAGAGAGCGAGACGAAGGAGGGAGAGAGAGCGAGACGAAGGAGGGAGAGAGAGAGAGACGAAGGAGGGAGAGAGAGACGAAGGAGGGAGAGAGAGACGATGGAGGGAGAGAGAGACGATGGAGGGAGAGAGAGACGATGAAGGGAGAGAGAGACGATGGAGGGAGAGAGAGCGAGACGAAGGAGGGAGAGAGAGCGAGACGAAGGAGGGAGAGAGAGCGAGACGAAGGAGGGAGAGAGAGCGAGACGAAGGAGGGAGAGAGAGCGAGACGAAGGAGGGAGAGAGAGCGAGACGAAGGAGGGAGAGAGAGCGAGACGAAGGAGGGAGAGAGAGCGAGACGAAGGAGGGAGAGAGAGCGAGACGAAGGAGGGAGAGAGAGCGAGACGAAGGAGGGAGAGAGAGCGAGACGCACGCGAGAGAGCAATCACTGTCAGAGCAAACCATTTCCATGAACGAATAAACTTCACACACTGGTAAGCAGCCTGGCTTACCACACACAACTTTAGTTACTGTACTAGCCAAGTCAGAGACCTACTTCTTCAAACATTGGTTTGACATCAACCCAATCTAACACAATTCCACTAGACATTCACCAACAAGCCTGAACTGTGATGGATGACGGAGGTATTCAGCCACTCTGGGAGAATAATGGAAGGGAAACGTAAAATGCTTCTTTATTCTTAAAAAGCCAACGTCTCCGTGTGTTCTCTTACCCAGGTCTCCTAGCTGTACATGTCCCAGGACATAGAGACCACTCTTCTTGATGTCGTTGATGAAGGTGATGAGACCTACATTGCTACGGGGGTTAGATACCATCAGCAACACCTGGGGTCTCCAGAACTTCACATGGTCCTTACGCACGTCCAACATCAACAGGTACTTACGCACCTGGAGGGAGAGAGCGAGACTTACATTACAACAGAGCTGTATACTGTATTCTCTATAGCAGTGGATCCAAACCTTTTTTCGGTTACTGTACCACTAGCTGAATTTTGCTCTGCCCGGAGTACCCTCTCAAACATTTTACCAGTAGGCCTATGGTCTCATGAGCCTTCAAGTACCACCTGTAGATAGGCCAAGTACTCCCAGGGGTCCTATTACCCATGGTTAGGAACCACTGATCTATACTGCACACACAATAGTTATCAGGACTGGAATGCTAATTGGTAGCAACATGGTTGTAGGATCATAATTTGACCTATATTGTCACAGCAAAATAATGGAATGACATTTTTGGAATGACATTTTTGGCCATAATTTTGCTTGATCGATGGTTAGGCTATTAGCTGGCCAAAAGTAGACTACATGAAAATTGCAATACTGTTAATATAACAATGTGTTAATGTGGGCTTTAAGTTGACTTATGTAAATCACTAAGCTCATCTGCATTTCCTGCACTGCAGTAAAATTCTGCAACAAAAGCATAAATCGAATTAAGATCCTACATCTGTAGCTTGGTTACCAAGGCATGTTTGCTACTACTGTAGCTTAGTGGCCAGATTCTTTGGCAAACTCCCCAGTTCATTGTTATACCATACATGTTCATGTCATATAGTCGTGGCCAAAAGTTTGGAGAATGACACAAATATACATTTTTCACAAAGTCTGCTGCCTCAGTTTGTATGATGGAAATTTGCATATACTCCAGAATGTTATGAAGAGTGATCAGATGAATTGCAATTAATTTCAAAGTCCCTCTTTGCCATGCAAATGAACTGAATCCCCAAAAAACATTTCCACTGCATTTCAGCCCTGACACAAAAGGACCAGCGGACATCATGTCAGTGATTCTCTCGTTAACACAGGTGTGAGTGTTGATGAGGACAAGGCTGGAGATCACTCTGTCATGCTGATTGAGTTCGAATAACAGACTGGAAGCTTCAAAAGGAGGGTGGTGCTAGGAATCATTTTTCTTCCTCTGTTAACCATGGTTACCTGCAAGGAAACACGTGACGTCATCATTGCTTTGCACAAAAAGGGCTTCACAGGCAAGGATATTGCTGCCAGTAAGATTGCACCTAAATCAACCATTTATTGGATCATCAAGATCTTCAAAGGAGAGCAGTTCAATTGTTGTGAAGAAGGCTTCAGGGCGCCCAAGAAAGTCCAGCAAGCGCCAGGACAGTCTCTTAAAGTTGATTCAGCTGCGGGATCGGGGCACCACCAGTACAGAGCTTGCTCAGGAATGGCAGCAGGCAGGTGTGAGTGCATCTGCACGCACAGTGAGGCGAAGACTTTTGGAGGATGGCCTGGTGTCAAGAAGGGCAGCAAAGAAGCCACTTCTCTCTACGAAAAACATCAGTGACAGACTGATATTCTGCAAAAGGTACAGCAGTCCAATCCCTGAGGACTGGGGTAAAGTCATTTTCTCTGATGAATCCCCTTTCCGATTGTTTGGGGCATCCGCAAAAAAGCTTGTCTGGAGAAGACAAGGTGAGCGCTACCATCAGTCCTGTGTCATGCCAACAGTAAAGCATCCTGAGACCATTCATGTGTGGGGTTGCTTCTCAGCCAAGGGAGTGGGCTCACTCACAATTTTGCCTTAGAACACAGCCATGAATAAAAACTCCCAACCATCCAGGAACAATTTGGTGACGAACAATGCCTTGATGGAGCACCTTGCCATAAGGCAAAAGTGATAACTAAGTGGCTCGGGGAACAAAATATCGATATTTTTGGGTCCATGGCCAGGAAACTCCCCAGACCTTAATCCCATTGAGAACTTGTGGTCAATCCTCAAGAGGTGGTTGGACAAACAAAAACCCACAAATTCTGACAAACTCCAAGCATTGATTATGCAAGAATGGGCTGCCATCAGTCAGGATGTGGCCCAGAAGTTAATTGACAGCATTGCCAGGGCGGATTGCAGAGGTCTTGAAAAAGAAGGGTAAACACTGCAAATATTGACTCTTTGCATCAACTTCATGTAATTGTCAATAAAAGCCTTTGACACTTATGAAATGCTTGTAATTATACATCAGTATTCCATAGTAACATCTGACAAAAATATCTAAAGACACTGAGGCAGCAGACTTTGTGAAAATGTATATTTGTGTCACTCAAAACTTTTGGCCACGACTGTACATTATGTATATGTATGGTATAACAACAAACCACAGAGGAGTTGGCTAAATCACAAACAGATCCGGTTACTACTGGCAACTAGAAACCATGGTGTACATGGCTTAAGTTGGCCACTCTCGCTGCATAAAACCCTTCCTTTACTTTCTTCTGACATGTGTTCCTGTGCACATCCCACACAACGCCCCTTGTCTGCAGAGTGAGCGTGTGTCTGTCTGTGGTCTAATCAGAAGGATTCCACCACTGCAGAAACAAATTGGATCCAGAATCAGAATCCCATTAAGACATGAGACTGTGGCAGAGACTGCAGACCAGGGAGTGTGTAGGAGGGGTGTGTGGTGGTCATGAAGAGACAGTTGTCATTATGGAATGACCTCCCGCCATATTCTCATTACATAAAATCACATAGAGCTGTAATTATATCTACAAGACTAATGTTGAAACATTCCAAGTCTGGAACATAAACCTGCCTATCCTATATTAATTCCTGTTACCTAACCAACCATATAAATAATTAGCAAATACTAGGTCCAAATGGCCACCAACCTACAGATATTGAAGACAATGGGCCTATTAAAAACCTCTGAAAACATTATGTTCCTTCCACCCTTCCTTGGTGTGATCACTGAAGGGACATGACTTCCTTGGCGTGATCACTGAAGGGGCATGACATCCTTGGCGTGATCACTGAAGGGGCATGACATCCTTGGCGTGATCACTGAAGGGGCATGACATCCTTGGCGTGATCACTGAAGGGGCATGACATCCTTGGCGTGATCACTGAAGGGGCATGACATCCTTGGCGTGATCACTGAAGGGGCATGACATCCTTGGCGTGATCACTGAAGGGGCATGACATCCTTGGCGTGATCACTGAAGGGGCATGACATCCTTGGCGTGATCACTGAAGGGGCATGACATCCTTGGCGTGATCACTGAAGGGGCATGACATCCTTGGCGTGATCACTGAAGGGGCATGACATCCTTGGCGTGATCACTGAAGGGGCATGACTTCCTTGGCGTGATCACTGAAGGGGCATGACTTCCTTGGCGTGATCACTGAAGGGGCATGACTTCCTTGGCGTGATCACTGAAGGGGCATGACTTCCTTGGCGTGATCACTGAAGGGGCATGACTGGATGTGTAAGACATGTAGTCGAATCTAGGTTTCACTTAGTATCCCATCTCCCTAATTACTGATCTAACAAAAGTATTAAAAAAATTAAAACGCTATGATACACGGTTTACTGAAACCGCTTCTGACCAGACAACCTCATGTGAATAATTAGTGTGTGTATGTATGTTTCTGTGAGAGTACGTGCGTGTGTGTACATACTGCTAATGATGAGAATACTAAACACTCATAATAACAAACATTATCATCATTATAATCATTATCAAAGTATCTGCCAAACAGAGAGAGTTCCTGGAGTCAACGTGCTTCTGCCTCCTCCACTCATCTACCGCTCCATCTGTCCCTCACTCCGTCTCTCTCCATCACCCTCTTGTGATCCATCTCCATCACGGTCTTCTGATAGATCACATATTTTCTCAATCCCTCCTCTCTTTCTCCCCACCCTATCCCCGTGTCATTGCATTTGCATCTTTTCTTAACTTCAACATTATTTTCTATCCGCCCATCTAGAAACTCATCTCCATGTCTTTTTCTTTCATGTCAATCACTCCTTCAATACTATCCCCATCCCTCAAGACTATCAGCTTATATCTCATTGCCTGTATCACATGAATCCCTTCCTCTTCTATGTCTTTCCTCAATGCCACCCAGTTGGCACCGATCCATACTGAGCACTGCCAAAACATGCACCCTCATAATCCCTCCACACACACACACACAAGTTAGTTTAAACTAAGTGTCTCCGCGTTCCTCGTGTTTCCCTCTCTCCCTGGGGATGGGGGAGGGATAGGGAGGAGAGGGGAAGCAGTGGAGAAAGGCTCAATAAGTTAAGTGGCTCCTGGCACTTCACTGCCCTGGCAACCGTCCCCTTGGCAACGGTCCCACCTGGCAACACGACCCCCCTAGAGCAAAAGGCTTGTAGAATTGAGGACAAATATACAAATACTTCGGGATGATAGGCTTGGGCAGTATATTGTATATACCATATTCCCGGGGTATTTGGAAATAGCCACAGGGTGATTTTTCAATACTGCCAATACCATTGAAACTATTTGTTTGAAGTTTTTCCATACATTTTTATATTTGCAGCTACTTTCAACGTGTGCAATACTTTAAGAGATGAAGCTGATTGTGTTCTTCATTTTACCCGTCACATTATTTGAAGTTGTGAAGCTTAGCATAATTCCCCAGAACAGTTGAGCCAGAATATAGCTTCATTTTCATCAGATGACAACCAAAGTGCAACGCTATTTGGCTGGCAAACACACAAGTAAATGAGCTTACAACGAAAAAGCAAGCTATTTTTTGCAAGAACAATGCATGGCCATATTCCTAATGTTTATCATAGAAAAATGTAGCCAAATCAAATTTGATTTGTCACATACAGTTGAAGTCGGAAGTTTACATACACCTTAGCCAAACACATTTAAACTCAGTTTTTCACAATTCCTGACATTTAATCCTAGTAAAAATTCCCTGTCTTAGGTCAGTTAGGATTACCACTTTATTTTAAGAATGTGAAATGTCTGAATAATAGTAGAGAGAATTATTTATTTCAGTTTTTATTTCTTTCATCACATTCCCAGTGGGTCAAAAGTTTACATTCACTCAATTAGTATTTGGTACCATTGCCTTTAAATTGTTTAACTCAAACGTTTCAGGTAGCTTTCCACAAGCTTCCCACAATAAATTGGGTGAATTTTGTCCCATTCCTCCTGACAGAGCTGGTGCAACTGAGTCAGGTTTTTAGGCCTCCTTGCTCGCACACACTTTTTCAGTTCTGCCCACAAATGTTCTATAGGATTGAGGTCAGTGCTTTGTGATGGCCACTCCAATACCTTGACTTTGTTGTCCTTAAGCCATTTTGCCACAACTTTGGAAGTATGCTTGGGGTTTTTGTCCATTTGGAAGACCCATTTGCGAGCAAGTTTTAACTTCCTGACTGGTGTCTTGAGATGTTGCTTCAATATATCCACATCATTTTCCTACCTCATGATGCCATCTATTTTGTGAAGTGCACCAGTCCCTCCTGCAGCAAAGCACCCCCACAACATGATGCTGCCACCCCCGTGCTTCACGGTTGGGATGGTATTCTTCGGCTTGCAAACTTGTAAACTTCTGACCCACTGGAATAGTGATACAGTGAATTATAAGTTAAATTATATGTCTGTAAACAATTGTTGGAAAAATTACTTAGGACATCTACTTTGTACATGACACAAGCGACTTGCCAAAACTAGAGTTTGTTTACAAAAAATTTGTGGAGTGGTTGAAAAATGAGTTTTAATGACTCCAACCTAAGTGTTTGTAAACATCTGACTTCAACTGTACACATGGTTAGCAGATGTTAATGCGAGTGTAGCGAAATGCTTGTGCTTCTAGTTCCGACAGAGCAGTCATATCTAACAAGTAATCCAACAATTCCCCAACAACTATCTAATACACACAAATCTAAAGGGGTGAATGAGAATATGTACATGTAAGTATATGGATGAGCGATGGCCGAGCGGCATAGGCAAGGTGCAATAGATAGTATAAAATACAGTATATACATGTGATATGAGTAATGCAAGATATGCAAAAATTATTAAAGTGGTATTATTTAGAGTGCATTGTTTAAAGTGACTAGTGATCCATTTATTAAAGTGTCCAGTGATTGGGTCTCAATGTAGGCAGCAGCGTCTCAGAGTTGGTGATTGATGTTTAGCAGTCTGATGGCCTTGAGATAGAAGCTGTTTTTCAGTCTCTCCGTCCCAGCTTTGATGCACCTGTACTGACCTCGCCTTCTGGATGATAGCGGGGTGAACAGGCAGTGGCTCGGGTGGTTGATGTCCTTGATTATCTTTTTGGCCTTTCTGTGACATCGGGTGCTGTAGGTGTCATGGAGGGCAGGTAGTTTGCCACCAGTGATGCATTGTGCAGACCGCACCACCCTCTGGAGAGCCGTGCAGTTGCCGTACCAGGCTGTGATACAGCCCGACAGGATGCTCTCGATTGTGCATCTGTAAAAATTTGTCAGGGTTTTGGGTGACAACAGTAGTGGGTTGACAAGCCAAATTTCTTCAGCCTCCTGAGGTTGAAGAAGCGCTATTGCGCCTTCTTCACCACACCGTCTGTGTGGGTGGATCATTTCAGTTTGTCGTTGATGTGTATGCCGAGGAACTTAAAAAAAACGTTCCACAGTCTCCACTGCTGTCCCTTCGATGTGGATAGGAGGGTGCTCCCTCTGCTGTTCCTGAAGTCCATGATCATCTTTGTTTTATTGACGTTGAGTGAGGTTGTTTTCCTGACACCACACTCAGAGTGCCCTCACCTCTTCCCTGTAGGCCGTCTCGTTGTTGTTGATAATCAAGCCCACTACTGTTGTGTTGTCTGCAAACTTGATGATTGAGTTGGAGGCGTGCATGGCCACAGTCATGGGTGAACAGGGAGTACAGGAGGGGGCTGAGCAGGAGGGGGCTACCCTTGTGGGGCCCCTGTGTTGAGGGTCAGAGAAGTGGAGATGTTTCCTACCTTCACCACCTGGGGGCAGACCGTCAGAAGTCCAGGACCCAATTGCACAGGGCGGGGATGAGACCCAGGGTCTCCAGCTTGATGATGAGCTTGGAGGGTACTATGGTGTTGAATGCTGAGCTGTAGTCAATGATCAGTCAATGAATGTAGTCAATTACATAGGTATTCCTTTTGTCCAGATGGGGTAGGGCAGTGTGCAGTGAGATGGTGATTGCATCGTCTGTGGACGTGTTGGGGCGGTATGCAATCTGAAGTGGGTCTAGGGTGGTCAGTAAGGTGGAGGTGACATGATCTTGACTAGTCTCTCAAAGCACTTCATGATGACAAAAGTGTGTGCTACGGGGCGGTAGTCATTTAGTTCAGTTATATTTACCTTCTTGGGTACAGGAACAATGGTAGCCATCTTGAAGCATGTGGGGACAACAGACTGGGATAGGGAGCGATTGAATATGTCCGTAAACACACCAGCCAGCTGGTTTGCGCATGCTTTGAGGATGCGGCTAGGGATGCTGTCTGGGTCAGCAGCCTTGCGAGGGTTAACACGTTTAAATGTTTTACACACGTCAGCCACGGAGAAGGAGGGGCACAGTCCTTGTCAGCAAAGGTGTTTAGTTTGTCTGGAAGCAATGTCGGTGTCCGTGACGCGGCTGGATTTATGTTTGTAGTCCGTGATTTCCTGTAGACCCTGCCACATACATCTCGTGTCTCAGCCTTTGAATTGCGACTCCACCTTGTCCCTGTACCTGCATTTCGCTTGTTTGATTGCCTTGCGGAGGGAATAGCTACCTTGTTTATATTCAGACATATTCCCAGACCTCTTTCCATGGTTTAATGCGGTGGTTCGTGCTTTCAGTTTTGCGCAAATGCTGCCATCCATCCACAGTTTCTGGCTAAGGTAGGTTTTAATAGTCACAGTGGGTACAACATTTCCAATGCACTTCCTTATAAACTCACTCACAGTCAGCGTGCTATTCTCTGAGGCTGACCGGGAACATATTCCAGTCCGCGTGATGAAAACAATCTTGAAGCGTGGCTTCTGATTGGTCGGACCAGCATTTAATGTTTCTCGTCACTGGTACATCCTGTTTGAGTTTTTGCCTATAAGACGGAAGGAGCAAGATGGCGTTGTGATCGTATTTGCCGAAGGGAGGGCGGGGGAAGGCTTTGAATGCATTGCGGAAGTTAGAGGAGCAGTGGCGAAGGGTGTTGCGCTTGCGCATAGCGCAATCAATATGCTGGAAGAATTTAGGTTTGTTAAAATTCCCAGTTACAACAAATGCAGCCTCAGGATGTATGGTTTCCAGTTTGCATTTAGTCCAGTGAAGTTCCTTGGTGGCCATCTTGGTGTCTGCTTGAGGGGGAATGTACACAGCTGTTACTATAACTTACGAGAATTCTCTTGGTAGGTAAAATGCCGGCAATTGATTGTAAGGAATTCTTGATCAGAAGGACTTGAGTTCCTGTATGTTGTTATGCGTACGCCATGAGTCGTTAATCATGAAGCATACACCCCCGCCCTTCCTCTTCCCAGAGAGGTGTTTATCTCCGTCGGCACGATGCATGGAGAAGCCCGGTGGCTGAACCGATTCCGACAACATATCCTGAGAAAGCCATGTTTCCGGTGAAAGAGACATGTTACAATCTCTGATGTTTCTCTGGAAGGCAACCCTTGCTCGAATTTTGTCTAACTTGCTGTCAAGAGACTGGACATTGGCTAGTAGTATACTTGGCAGCGCTGTGCACGTCTACGGAGCTTGGCCAGGTGCCGCTTCGTCTGCCCCTTCTGCGGCGTCATTGTTTTGGATCGCCTACTGAAATTAGATCCAATGTCCTGGGTGGTGGTCTGAACAGAGGATCCGCTTCGGGAAAGCTGTATTCCTGGTTGTAATGTTGGTAAATTGACGTTGCTCTTATATCCAATAGTTCTTACCGGCTGTATGTAATAAGACTTAAGATTTCCTGGGGTAACAACGTAAGAAATACTTTCCTAAGAACTCAAAGGGACCATCTCTGTCGGCGCCATACTGGATCCAGCAACAGCTACATTCCCTAATGTTTTAAAGTCAATATTGCATTTTACCGGAGAAAAGTAGGCTGGCTACACTGAGAAAAGTACATGAGAAAAGTAGGCTGGCTACACTGAGAAAAGTACATGAGAAAAGTCTGCTGATAAAATGCCTGTTAGAGAATTCTCATCCGAGTGGAGACGTACAACTGAAGCACAAAATTTGTCTGATGCAGAACAGAAATTACAAGAAGCATTTTATATCTGCGTTAACAAAACGCAGCAATATATTTGAGTTTTTATTTATTTTTCCAGCGTGAAAAACAGAATTCTGCGTTAACGCAACCCTTATGTTTAACTAGCTACTTATTTTAGTAAAAGGCTGAATTAATAAGGTGACGGGGCATCATATTGTGTTAGCTTTCTGCCGTGTTTGAGAAGTCAAAGCCCTTTGGATGAGTTCTGTACAGCTGCCAATACAAAAAAATAGTTGTTCCTTTGCACAATGTCTCTCGTTCACATTCGCTTGGAAATGTCCAAACTCACCAAAAATGACATTCGATAGCTCCTACCTACAGTATATACAGTGCATTCGGTAAGTATTCAGACATTCCCACTTTCCACATTTTGTTACAGCCTTATTCTAAAATGGATTAAATAAAAAATAATCCTCAATCTGCACAGAGTACCACATAATGACAACGCAAAAACAGGTTTTTAGAAATGTTTGCAAATGTATTAAAAATAAAAAACAGAAATACCTTATTTACATAAAAGTATTCAGACTCTTTGCTATGAGACTCAACATTGACCTCAGGTGCACTCTGTTTCCATTGATCATCCTTGATATGTTTCTACAACTTGATGTCCACTTGTGGTAAATTCAATTGATTGGACATGATTTGGAAAGAGACACCTGTCTTTATAAAGTCCCACAGTTGACAGTGCATGTCAGAGCAAAAGCCAAGCCATGAGGTCGAAGGAATTGTCTGTAGAGCTCTGAGACAGGATTGTGTCGAGGCACAGATCTGGGGAAAGGTACCAAAACATTTCTGCAGTATTGAAGGTCCCCAAGAACACAGTGGCCTCCATCATTCTTAAATGAAAGAAGTTTTGAACTACCAAGACTCTTCCTAGAGCTGGCCGCCTGGCCAAACTGAGCAATTGGGGGAGAAGGGCCTTGATCAGGGAGTTGACCAAGAACCCGATGGTCACTCTGACAGAGTTCCTCTGTGGAGATGGGAGAACCTTCCAGAAGGACGGCCATCTCTGCAGCACTCGACCAATCAGGCCTTTATGGTAGAGTGGCCAGACGGAAGCAACTCCTCAGTAAAAATGTACACGACAGCTCGCTTAGAGTTTGCTAAAAAGCACGTAATGGACTTAGACCATGAGAAACAAGATTCTCTGGTCTGATGAAAGCGAGATTGAACTATTTGCCCTGAATGCCAAGTGTCACGTCTGGAAGAAACCTGACACCATCCTTACGGTGAAGCATGGTGGTGGCTGCATCATGCTGTGGGGATGTTTTCAGTGGCAGGGACTGGGAGACTAGTCAGGATTGAGGGAAAGATGAACTGAGCAAAGTACAGAGAGATCCTTGATGAAAACCTGCTCCAGAAAGCTCAGGACCTCAGACTGGGGTGAAGGTTCACCTTCCACAGAACAACGACCCTAATCACACAGCCAAGACAACGCAGGAGTGGCTTCTGTATAAGTCTCTGAATGTCCTTGAGTGGCCTAGCCAGAGCCCGGACTTGAACCCGATCAAATATCTCTGTAGAGACCTGAAAATAGATAAATCACTGCCAAAAGGTGCTTCAACAAAACACTGAGTAATGGGTCTGAATACTTATGTAAATGTAATACATACATTTCTAAAAACCTGTTTTTGACTTGGAGAAAAAAATCAATGTAATCCATTTTAGAACAAGGCTGTAACGTAACAGAATGTGGAAAAAGTCAAGGGTCTGAATACTTTCCGAATGCACTGTATGTATAATTTTATGAGCTAGAGTGCCTGTCTTTGCAATTCATTTATATTAATTTGTGCTCGTTAACATACTTAGCTAGCAGCTTCCATGGAAATGAGTTATTACTTGTGCTAATTGTGTTAGCATTCTGGTAGTCGCCCAATGAGATTTCTTTTTGCCCCCTTGTGTACGAAACTGGTAATAGCGTACATTCCGAGATGAGAGAATGACAGTATAACCATGTGAAATCCTGGATACCGCCCAACCCTACTGGATGATGTCATGTCATAATGTTCTGCAGACTGATGTAGCTGAGAAAGTGGATGTAGCGCAGAAGTGTGTGTGTACCTGGTGGAAGATGAGAGCCTGGCTGATATAGCCCCAGCTGCTGGTAGGGCTCAGGTAGTGGATGTGTGTGTACACACTGTACTGTGTACCTGGTGGAAGATGAGAGCCTGGCTGATATAGCCCCAGCTGCTGGTAGGGCTCAGGTAGTGGATGTGTGTGTACACACTGTACTGTGTACCTGGTGGAAGATGAGAGCCTGGCTGATATACCCCCAGCTGCTGGTAGGGCTGAGGTAGTGGATGTGTGTGTACACACTGTACTGTGTACCTGGTGGAAGATGAGAGCCTGGCTGATATACCCCCAGCTGCTGGTAGGGCTGAGGTAGTGGATGTGTGTGTACACACTGTACTGTGTACCTGGTGGAAGATGAGAGCCTGGCTGATATAGCCCCAGCTGCTGGTAGGGCTGAGGTAGTGGATGTGTGTGTACACACTGTACTGTGTACCTGGTGGAAGATGAGAGCCTGGCTGATATAGCCCCAGCTGCTGGTAGGGCTGAGGTAGTGGATGTGTGTGTACACACTGTACTGTGTACCTGGTGGAAGATGAGAGCCTGGCTGATATAGCCCCAGCTGCTGGTAGGGCTGAGGTAGTGGATGTGTGTGTACACACTGTACTGTGTACCTGGTGGAAGATGAGAGCCTGGCTGATATAGCCCCAGCTGCTGGTAGGGCTCAGGTAGTGGATGAGCAGCAGTAGTAGCAGCATGAAAGCGATGGAGGCTGAGGCGTAGATAGCGTTGATCAGGCACATCATGATCGCACAGCCCACGATGCCCAACACACAGGTGTGCCAGGTGAAGTAACGGAAGGTTGGCCTGGAGGGAGAGGGGAGAGGGTTTACACACACACACACACACACACACACACACCTTTGCAAATGCATGTGCTTTTAGAGAAGCAAATAATCTTATTTCTTTTCTCTCGCTTTCCCCACTCTCTCGCTCACACAATCTAAGTGAACGTAAAGCTCTATCTAAGCATAATAACAACTGGAGGTGAGTCAGTGTATAGAAAGTGATTGGGTTAATTATCCGTTGTGTTTTTGTGCACAAACTCATTCAGTCTTAGACTAACGGCATCTATAGATGCACTGCGTTGTACCAGAGTTTATACTGGACCCATCTTAAGAGGTAAATTAGTCCTACTGCCATATTGTTTACGGTCTGTCTGTGTCTTTCACTGTCTTTATTAATTCCGTCCTATTTCTTCATTCATACTTTCCTGTTTTTCAGTGTGTAGTGTACATGCATTGTGTGAGTTTGAGAGAGAGTAAATGAGTGTGTGTTAGTTAATGTGTTTGTGAGCATATAATTAGAATACGAGAATGGGCAGGAACATACACACCACATATTTATGGATATACTTGATTCTTAACATAGCTCACTAATAAACACTGAGTGTATAAAACCTTAGCCCCACCAGCCCTTACCTTGGCAGAATGACAAGGTGAATCCAAGTGAAAGCAATGATCCCTTATTGATGCCACTTGTTAAATCCACGTCAAATCAGTTTAGGTGAAGGGGAGGAGACAGGTTAAAGAAGGATTTTTAAGCCCTGAGACAATTGAGACATGGATTGTGTATGTGTGCCATTCAGAAGGTGAATGGGCAAGTCAAAATATTGAAGTGCCTTTGATAGTAGATGCCAGGTGCACCGGTTTGAGTGCGTCAAGAACTGCAACGTTGCTGGGTTTTTCACACAACAGTTTCCCGTGTATCAAGAATGGTCCACCAGCCAACTTGACAACTGGAAGCATTGGAGTCAACATGGCCCAGCATCCCTGTGGAACGCTTTCGACCATAGAGTCCATGTCCCAATGAATTGAGGCTGTTCTGAGGGCAAAGGGGGGTGCAACTCAATATTAGGAAGGTGCTCATAATGTTTTATACACTCAGTGTATCCAATGCTGTTCACATCATTCTTAGTTTAGTTTGTGTAAATATGTATCGATTGCATTTAAAAAAAAAATATTCTAGCTGTTTGACATTTGACTGCATTGTTAGGAGCTAGTAACATAAGCATTTTGCTGCACTGCTATAACACTTGCTGAACTGTGTACGTGACCAATAAACTTCAATTTGATTTGATTAAGGTCAGCCATTTTAGTCAGGGAGTTGGTCAACCATGGATTTCTAGTGGTGTGATAAGATTTCAAATAATGAATTTGAAGAATTTATCTGCACTTTATGTTTGTTAGCCAGACAGTTTTAGAGGACTGCCAATATTCCACTCAAACAATGCAGTCAATCCACAGACACACACACACTGGCTGAAATCAGTTGATGTTAGGACTTAGACAAGTTGTAATGTAACAAGTACTGATATTGTATCATATAATAACACTCACAGCTTTCCAAGAAAACAAACATTGGATGGCTCTAATTTAACAAACCGTATGCAATGGTAAATCTAAGCGCAGGCCGTAGTGCTATAGGTTCAAGGGTGTGTCAGGAATATTTTTTTCCATTTTCACTATCACAATTATCAGTGCACTTGCTGGCATTGTAGTGAAAAGGCTGCGTTTTGATGAATAAACAAGTTGTGGGTGTGTTGAGGCGTGGCCCCTCACTGGCCAATCAGAACATGCTCCATTGTGAAACGTTTGGTTGCTTCAAGTTCTGTATTTACAGTCTTATGTATTGCCTTGGAATCAACTCCAATTCCAAAGATAGTTAATTAGCTTATAGAAATGAAATAAAAATGTAGACCTATCTATGCTAAATGCATTAACTTGAAACCATTTGCATTCCACATTGTTCTAATTAATTGCATGGATTCAATAGCATTCACACGGACATAGGCGCTAGACCGACAGTAAATTGCATTACGGCTGAGCATGGACATGCCAAACATCAATGAGGAAGATTCATTTAATTATTGATAAGGTCTAAAAACATAAATAATTTGAATCAAAACAACTTGTTTTAAATAGGCCATCACACTTACAGGCACCATAATTTCTCCCCGTGGGCATAGAATATTAAAACAACGCAGACTATGGAGGCTTTTACGCACATCCAAACGTTTCACAGTAGATGGACAAAGATCCAATATAAAGAAAAAGGCAGAATGTCCACTCACTGTTATACTGCTCCCCAATAGGCCTGTTTTATGAGCATAATCAGAACCATCTTACAGATGAGATCACATTCACACATCTCCAGAAGTTGCATGTACGCCACGGACGTTGTCACCATAAAACCAGGAAGGAGAACTATTCTAATAAGATTGCTTGTTTTTCTTTTAATTTTATTACAAGAAATCCTTTTTTTTTTAACAACAATAAATGTAAAAATGTAATGATATCATAAAATCGGCAGGATAAAAAAACAAAACACACATTGCTGTTAAACCAGCCTTCGTTATACAGTAGTAGGCCTGAGGGAGGGCTTGGGTTTTGAAAAAACACTATATTTATATATACAAAAGTATGTGGACACCCCTCCCGAGTGGCGCAGCGCAGTGCTAGAGGCGTCACTACAGACCCTGGTTCGATTCCAGGCTGTATCACAACCGGTCGTGGTTGGGAGTCCCATAGGGCGGCGCACAATTGGCCCAGTGTCGTTAGGGTTTGGCCAGGGTAGGCCGTCATTGTAAATAAGAATTTGTTCTTACCTGACTTGCATAGTTACAAAAAAGTTAGGTAAATAAATACGTGGATTTGGTTATTTCTGCCACACCCGTTGCTGACAGGTGTATAAAATCAAGCACACAGCCATGCAATCTCCATAGACAAACATTGGCAGTAGAATGGCCTTACTGAAGAGATCAGTGACTTTCAATGTGGCACTGTCATAGGATGCCACCTTTCCAACAAGTCAGTTCGTTAAATTTCTGCCCTGCTAAAGCTGCCCCGGTAAACTGTAAGTTCTGTAATTGTTAAGTGGAAACATCTAGGAGCAACAACAGCTCAGCTGAAGTGGTAGGCCACACAAGCTCACAGAACGGGACCACCGAGAGCTGAAGCGCGTAAAAATCTGTCGTCGGTTGCAACACTCATTCGAGTTCCAAACTGCCTCTGGAAGCAAGGTCAGCACAAGAACTGTTCATTGGGAGCGTCATGAAATGGGTTTCCATGGCCGAGCAGCCATACACAAGCCTAAGATCACCATGCACAATGTCAAGCGTCGGCTGGAGCGGTGTAAAGCTCTCCACCATTGGACTCTGGAGCAGTGGAAACGCATTCTCTGTAAAGATGAACCACCCTTCACCATATGGCAGTCCAACTGACAAATCTGGGCTTGGCGGATGCCAGGGGAACGCTACCTGCCCCAATGTATAGTGCCAACTGTAAAGTTTGGTGGAGGAGGAATAATGGTCTGGGGCTGTTTTTCATGGTTCGGGCTAGGCCCCTTAGTTCCAGTGAAGGGAAATTTTAATGATATAGCATACAAATTACATTCTAGATGACTCTGTGCTTCCAACTTTGTGGCAATAGTTTGGTGATGGCCCTTTCCTGTTGCAGCATGACAATGCTCCCGTGAACAAGTCCATACAGAAATGGTTTGTTGAGATTGGTGTGGAAGAACTTGACTGGCCTGCAGAGCCCAGACCTCAACCCAGCGAACACCTTTGGGATGAATTGGAACACTGACTACGAGACAGGCCTAATCACCCAACATCAGTGCCCGACCTCACTAATGCTCTTGTGGCTGAATGGCAGCAAGTCCCCGCAGCAATGTTCCAACATCTAGTGGAAAGCCTTTCCAGAAGAATGGAGGCTGTTATAGCAGCAAAGGGGGGGACCAACTCCATATTAATGCCCTCGATTTTGGAATGAGACGTTTGAGGAGCAGTTGTCCACATACTTTTGGTAATGCAGTGAATGAAACTGAACACAAGCAATTGTTACAGGTTACAGATAACCTCTAAATACAAGGTTCACCGGGATTCACATCTCTCGTTTCATGATGGGCATGTGCACGTACATCATAGACAGGGTTTTACACACGTCCAAAACAGGACCTGCATGGACAAAATCATGTGGGCCTGCCTGCAAGGCATTGGTAAAAAGGGAATTTCAGTTCACCATTTTACTCCTCGCAAACTTTATAATTGAATAAAGTGTTGGTGATTAAGATTTATTTCCAAGCGATCTCGGGAACCAAATCCTTTAGACTACTTTGCGATTGCATTCGGCAGGACAAAAAAAAGCCTTCATTGAGAGGGGAGGCTATGCCAAATAAAAAACGAAATGGGAAAAAAATTGTTTATATGTTTCTAAATGCAAAAAATACAGGCACTAAAAGCACCTTAGGCTGGTCTTACTCCATGCTCATATGGGCAGTGTGCATCACGGCTGGATAGGCTGCGTTTCCACGGTCAAATTCATAACATAACCAACCGCCAAAACCAGCTTTTGGTTCATCTTAAATATCCCTACCTGCGCTGTCTGAAATTAGCACTTTAGATCATGTTAAGGACATCTCATATTTTCACCCCTCCCATTTTTATTTTTAAAACATTTGCAGAAAAAAAAGTGGTTTTGCTTTGTCATTATGGGGTATTGTGTGTAGATTGATGAAAAAAAATGTCTATCCATTTTAGAATAAGGCTGTAATGTAACAAATTGTGGGAAAAGTCAAGGTGTCTGATCCCTTCCCGAATGCACTGTATGCGTGTGTCAATGAGTGTGAGTGTGTCTGATGTATGCATTTGCGTGTGTTTGATGCATGTGTGTGTTAATGTGATGTATGTGTGTTTGATGCATGTGTGTGTTAATGTGATGTATGTGTGTTTGATGCATGTGTGTGTTAATGTGATGTATGTGTGTATCACACCTGAGTTCCCCATGAGGGCAGGTGCAAACAAAGGTAGGGTCATTGATCACGTAGCGACCCCAATCTCCTGCAATAACATCTTCAGCAGATAAACCGCTATTAAGGCTAGCTACTGTAATTACCATGCAAATGAACAGGCCCGGGCCCAGCTGGGAGAGCTAGGCTACGCTAAAAGACTTAGCTTCATTAACAGAGTGGAACGCACCCGAGCGCTAATTGATAAGTTGTTCCCGCTAAAATGTGATGGGAGAGATAGAGAAGATTAGAAAAGGAGAGGACGGTAATGACTTCCCCATTCTCTCCATCACCAGAGGAGAGTGAAATGCACTACATGACCAAAAGTATGAGGACACCTGCTCGTCGAACATCTCATTCCAAAATCATGGGCATTAATATGGAGTTGGTCCCCCTTTGCTGCTATAACAGCTTCCACTCTTCTGGGAAGTCGCTCTGGATAAGAGCATCTGCTAAATGTAGGGCTTTCCACTAGATGTTGGAACATTGCTGCAGGGACTTGCTTCCATTCAGCCACAAGAGCATTAGTGAGGTTGGGCACTGATGCTGGGCGATTAGGCCTGGCTTGCAGTCGGCGTTTCAATTATTACCAAAGGTGCTCTATGGGGCTGAGGTCTGGGCTCTGTGCAAGCCAGTCAAGTTCTTCCACAATTATCTCGACAAACCATTTCTGTATGGACTTCGCTTTGTGCACAGGGGCATTGATAAGATTTCCTTTCACTGGAACTAAGGGGCCTGACTCGAACCATGGAAAACAGCCCCAGACCATTACGACTTCTCCACCAAACTTTACAGTTGGCAGTATGCATTGGGGCAGGTTCTCCTGACATCTGCCAAACCCTGATTTTTCCGTTGGACTGCCAGATGGTGAAGCGTGATTCATCCCTCCAGATAACGCATTTTTACATTTTAGTCATTTAGCAGACGCTCTTATCCAGAGCGACTTACAGTAGTGAATGCATACATTTCATACATTTTCTTTCCGTACTGGCTCCCCATGGGAATCGAACCCACAACCCTGGCATTGCAAACACCATGCTCTACCAACTGAGCCACATGGGACAAGGTGAGCTTTACACCACTCCAGCCGATGCTTGGCATTGTGCATAGTGATCTTAGGCTTGTGTTTGGCTGCTCGGCCATGGAAACCCATTTCATGAAGCTCCCGATGAACAGTTCTTGTGCTGACGTTGCTTCCAGAGGCAGTTTGGAACTCAGTAGTGAGTGTTGCAACTGAGGACAGACGACTTTATGCGCTTCAGCACTCAGCGTTTCCGTTCTGTGATCTTGTGTGGCCTACCACTTCGCGGCTGAGCTGTTGTTGCTCCTAGAAGTTTCCACTTCACAATAACATCACTTACAGTTGACCGGGGCAGCTATAGCAGCGCAGAAATTTGACAAACTTACTTGTTGGAAAGGCAGCATCATATGACAGTGCCACGTTGAAAGTCACTGATCTCTTCAGTACGGGCCATTCTACTGCCAATGTTTGTCTATGGAGATTGCATGGCCGTGCTCTTGCATGGCCGAATCCTCTATTTGAAGGGGCGTCCACATACTTTTCTATATATAGGTGTAGCTCTTCTTTCCCCTACTGTTTGCTCAACTTTCTCTCTACACTTTCCATTTGTTTTAGCTCTAATTTCACAATTTGTCATCCCCCAATGTCTTACTTTTCAATCTTACACCCCCCCTTCTCTCACAGTCCCCCTTACTCGCTATCCACTCCTTTCTCTCTCCCTCCCTCCCTGCTGGAGTCATTATGTTAAAAGCTCAACCTGCCTGCTCTCCCTTTCTTTCTTTCGCTCTCTTTAATCCCTCTCTCATTAGTGGCAGTGCGTCGCTGGCATTCCCCATGCCTCTCGCATACCAATCATTTCCCAATGACTGATGTCACTTTGCTACCAATCATTTCCCAATGACTGATGTTACTTTGCTACCAATCATTTCCCAATGGCTGATGTCACTTTGCTGATATTAGCAAAAAAATTCAAAATGTCCACCATCAAGTATTTAGAGGGAGAGAGAGGGGACACGGCAGCCAGCCAGCCAAAAGACACATCATGATTAGATGACATAACTGTTATGGCTGACCATCACCTTAAACACCCTCGCTCTGCAAACACACACTTGACTCAAGTGCACACAAAGCTGGCAGATCTAGAAATACAATGTCAGTGAGGGCTCATTCACACATTACATATCATTCTAGAAGTAATTAGTAGTAACCTGCACAAAACGTACACTCAGACTCACTTAATAACAGAGCCTGGTTTTCAAGTCTTACTCAAAAATATAGCCTGTGTGTGTGTGTGTGTGTGTGTGTGTGTGTGTGTGTCTAAGCCACTCAGCTCTGTCCTCTGGTCTAAACCCAGTAGTCAGTCCCATCAGTAGTCAGTCCCATCAGTAGTAGAACATACTGACCCAGAGGAGCCATTTCCTGATAAAGCTGCAGCCAACAGGCCTTCCACGGCCCTTTAAACACACATTCAGAAAGATTAAGAGGTGTGTTGGACACAGAGAAAACGCACACACAGATTTTCACACGCCATTTCACAGATCCCTTTACACTCTTTTCTCGCACACAGAGGACACACGCACACACTTAACAAGCGGGCAGCTCTTCCGCTACATCATAATTCAGTAGCCCGCTCCCTGTCAGCTAAAACACCCGTGTGCCAAATTTAGGGGAAAGAGGAAATATTTCTGCTAAATGAGTTATGCTAATTAGAGAGCAGTTCTCAGGGGAGAGATGCACTAAATGGCTTTCAATTATTTCCGGCTGGAAAGAGACGCAGGGAACACAACAAACACCCAATACCCGCCCTGCGACAACAGCAGCAACAACAGGCTAATAGAATTAAGGAAGTGCCCCACAGCAGCCAGCTAACCACGCGCCTTATCAGCACCCCGCCCGAATCCCGTCGGCCAATAGGGAGGGAGATACGGAGGGTGGGAAAAGTTTGGTTAACTATATAGAAAACTTTGTTCACTTTATATACCCTTGACACATGGACAAGCACTGATATGGACAAAGAAGTACAGGGATGCAGGAACTTGTAGAGATAGTTTCCCCTGTATGAAAAATGAGTTGTGATACACAGATGTGTCCACATACCTACCCAGGCACACATCATTAACAGCACACAGGTACTGCTGGAAGACTAACTGAACTATGTTGCCTGCTGGAGTGAAAGGGGGTGGGGTCTGTGTGTGTGTGCTGTGAATATTGAACATCAATATCGCAATTTAGATTAAAATTTGATTAATTGTGCAGCCCTAGCACACATCAACGTTTAAGGATTCACCATATTCAACACACACTTATCTGCATCCCTTCTGAGATGTGCAGCTGGGAGCAGTGGACAGTTTATGTCTTAATTAGCACGTGGGCACAACACCCAGCTGGCATACAGTGGAACACTAACACACTCAACACTATCAGGCAGGGAGGAGGGGGGGCAGCATGTGTGTGAAAGGAAGACGAGAGAGAACCAGAGTGAGACGGCAGGGGGGAGAGAAAGATGGAGGAGAGAGAGAGAGAGATGGAGGAAAGAGAGAGAGATGGAGGAGAGAGAGAGAGAGAGAGAGATGGAGCTCAACTGGACACCTTAATGAGGCAGTGAATGAACAGAGAGAAAGCACGCAGGGCATTCTACGCCATTAAAAAGCAAATTCAAATACCTATTCAAATTTGGCTAAAACCAATTGAATATGTCATTGAACCAATTGCACTTTATGGCAGCGAGGTGTGGGGTCCACTTGCAAAACAAGATTTCATCAAATGGGACAAACACCCCATTGAAACCCTACATGCAGAGTTCTGTAAGATTCTCCTACGTGTCCAGAGGAAAACTACAAACAATGCATGCAGGGTAGAATTAGGCCAATATCCACTAATAATAAAAACTCAAAAAAGAGCAATTAAGTTTTGGAAACATCTAAAATAGAGTGACCCCCTCTTATATCTTTACAGACAGAGAGAGAGAGAGAACGCGCGAGAGAGAGCGCGAGAGAGAGAGCGCGAGAGAGAGAGCGCGAGAGAGAGAGCGCGAGAGAGAGAGATGGAGGAAAGAGAGAGAGAGAGATGGAGGAAAGAGAGAGAGAGATATGGAGGAGAGAGAGAGAGAGAGATGGAGGAGAGAGAGAGAGAGAGATGGAGGAGAGAGAGAGAGAGAGAGAGATGGAGGAGAGAGAGAGAGAGAGATGGAGGAGAGAGAGAGAGAGATGGAGGAAAGAGAGAGAGAGATGGAGGAAAGAGAGAGAGAGATGGAGGAAAGAGAGAGAGAGATGGAGGAAAGAGAGAGAGAGATGGAGGAAAGAGAGAGAGAGATGGAGGAAAGAGAGAGAGAGATGGAGGAAAGAGAGAGAGAGATGGAGGAAAGAGAGAGAGAGAGATGGAGGAAAGAGAGAGAGAGAGATGGAGGAAAGAGAGAGAGATGGAGGAAAGAGAGAGATGGAGGAGAGAGAGAGAGAGATGGGAGAGAGAGAGAGATGGGAGAGAGAGAGAGATGGAGGAAAGAGAGATGGAGGAGAGAGAGATGGAGGAAAGAGAGAGAGAGATGGAGGAAAGAGAGAGAGAGATGGAGGAAAGAGAGAGAGAGAGATGGAGGAAAGAGAGAGATGGAGGAAAGAGAGAGATGGAGGAAAGAGAGAGATGGAGGAAAGAGAGAGATGGAGGAAAGAGAGAGATGGAGGAAAGAGAGAGATGGAGGAAAGAGAGAGATGGAGGAAAGAGAGAGACTTCCCCACTCTAAGGAAGATGGCAGAAAGCAAAAAAGACAAGGACAGCACCCGACCTCTCCGCTCACCTCAGGCACCCCAACAGCAGGGCTATCCTCCCCCCTGTCTGCCTACAACCACCAGAGCCAAGACCACACTACCATCAGCCTGCTGAGAGACAGGCTGGTTCTGTTAGAGCTATGGGTTACTGAGCTGAAGGAGCAGACCGCAGCTACACCACCACCAGCCCAGACACAGAGCTTCTACAGGACCAGATCAACCAGTGCAGGACCCAGCTGAAGAACTCTGTCCAGGAGCTGAGAGAGAGCCTTACCACAGCGCTTGAGGTAAATGCCACCATGAGGAGAGAGCTGGTGCAGATAAAGGAGGAGATGGCAAAGGAATTGTCTGTCATCAAGAGGGTGTTGCAGCATAGAGAGTAGACTGTAGAGACTCCTAGAGAGAAGCTGCAGCCCCTCACCACCCCACAATCCCCCCCATACCGACAACCCTTTACCCACAACCCCAGTAAACAAGGTGGCTCACATGGGGACACCTACTACAGAGAGAAGCTCCCCCCGACACACCCCCACATGTACACAGGCCCTGTGTACCCCAGCCCCAGACCGTAAACGCACTAATCTGGTAAAACCCACTGAGGTGGCCATCCTCATTGACTCAAATGGAAATTCATCCAAGAGGATAAACTCTTCCCCCACCACAAGGTGTGCAAAATATGATGCCCAAAAAGAAAGGATGCACTCCACATCCTGTCCCAGCCTGACTTTGGCACACCAGGCCACATTATTATTCACACCGGCACCAACAACCTGCGAGAGGAGCAGGAGAGAGTAGGCAGCCTGGTCAACAGAGTAGCAGAGAGAGCCTCTGAGTGGTTCCCCAACTCCCACATCACCATCTCCACTCTGCTGCCCCGCAAAGACTTTCATCCCCGTACCATTCAGAAAGTCAACGCTGACATCACCAGAGGGTGTGGCCTACTTCTGAACGTGCACATATATACAGGTACTCCCTGTATATAGCTCCACATTGATCTGGTACTGGTACTCCCTGTATACAGCTCCACATAGATCTGGTACTGGTACTCCTTGTATATAGCTCCACATAGATCTGGTACTGGTACTCCCTGTATACAGCTCCACATAGATCTGGTACTGGTACTCCCTGTATACAGCTCCACATAGATCTGGTACTGGTACTCCCTGTATGTAGCTCCACATAGATCTGGTACTGGTACTGCCTGTATATAGCTCCACATTGATCTGGTACTGGTACTCCCTGTATATAGCTCCACATTGATCTGGTACTGGTACTCCCTGTATATAGCTCCATTCTTGTGTATTTTATTCCTCGTTAGTTACCATTTAATTTTGCATTATTCTTTTTTAAACTCTGCATTGTTGGGAAAGTTTCGTAAGCAAGCATTTAATTAAAAGTATACACCAGTTTTATTCGGCATGTGTGATAAACCCAATTTGATTTGGTACCTGAAGTTAGGAGCTGAGGCCCACTCCAGAGCCAGACAGGCCAGGTCCACAGCTGCGTACACCAGCAGGAAGAAGATGGTTACAATGCTGGCGATGGTGTTCAACTTCCCTGTGAACAACACCAACTACAGATGGAGAAAAGGAGAGAAGAAATAGATTGAGGGGAGAAATAGTTTCTCCTCTGACCTCCACAACAAAGTCAGTGAGAGTCAGTCTCCTCAGTTCTCCCCTTTAACAAGAGTATTAATTAGCTATTAACTGAGCCCTCAGCCATAGGCCAGTATGGGCAACTTCTGGGCCTGCCACTGCATCATTGTCTGTGTCTCTGTGAGTGAGATCAGGTCAGTTGTCTTCGTGTTGTATGTCCAGTCCATGTAAACCTATGGTAATCACCAAGCTATTCTGAGAGGCTGAGTTAACATCACACAGCCCTTTACTAAAGGCCAGACCAAGACAGAGGGGCTTCTAAATCAGTCTCAAGGTCTCCCTCTTCCTCAAATATCATCTGGATCACTTTGAATTGATGCATGACTTGTCTCTATATCCATCTCCATTTTGGCCTAACACCTTCTTTCACCTTCCTTCCTGACCTCCCTCACTCCCCTTCTCTCATCTGTGAGATTGTTTAACATGGAGTGAGATTAGAATCACACTTGTGTCATCAGTGAATCATTCAAATGGCAGAGAGAGAAAGAGCGAGCGACAGAAAAGAGGGGGAGGACTAGTTAATGAGCTCTGATACAGGCTAATGATTTCACTCTAATTACTCCCCCACTCCAGTGTAGAAGCGGAGCGAGGGATGAGAGGAAGACAAAGATCAGCCATTTAGCCTTTAACACTCGCTTCTTGAAGAGTATCTGACTAGCCAGTCATTATCAGAGAGCTCTCCATCTATTTTTTCTGTCTCTTTGTATCTTTACCCTCCCATCTCCTTTTCTCGTTATGTCTTGGCCAATTCTCAGTACTCTCAAAGTACTTCCCTTCTCCTCTCTCCATCTACCCTTCTCTCTCTCCATTTATCTTTTTCCATTTACCCTCTACCTTTTCCTTCATCTGACCTGATCAGAGATTATTGAGCAGGTGAAGTCAGACCTATTCTCTCCTCTGTGTCTTACCAGTACTAGGAACCAGGAGAGAACAGCCCCTCAGGGGTTCCTATTGTCTTACCAGTACTAGGAACCAGGAGAGAACAGCCCCTCAGGGGTTCCTATTGTCTTACCAGTACTAGGAACCAGGAGAGAACAGCCCCTCAGGGGTTCCTATTGTCTTACCTGTACTAGGAACCAGGAGAGAACAGCCCCTCAGGGGTTCCTATTGTCTTACCAGTACTAGGAACCAGGAGAGAACAGCCCCTCAGGGGTTCCTATTGTCTTACCTGTACTAGGAACCAGGAGAGAACAGCCCCTCAGGGGTTCCTATTGTCTTACCAGTACTAGGAACCAGGAGAGAACAGCCCCTCAGGGGTTCCTATTGTCTTACCAGTACTAGGAACCAGGAGAGAACAGCCCCTCAGGGGTTCCTATTGTCTTACCAGTACTAGGAACCAGGAGAGAACAGCCCCTCAGGGGTTCCTATTGTCTTACCTGTACTAGGAACCAGGAGAGAACAGCCCCTCAGGGGTTCCCATTGTCTTACCTGTACTAGGAACCAGGAGAGAACAGCCCCTCAGGGGTTCCTATTGTCTTACCTGTACTAGGAACCAGGAGAGAACAGCCCCTCAGGGGTTCCTATTGTCTTACCTGTACTAGGAACCAGGAGAGAACAGCCCCTCAGGGGTTCCTATTGTCTTACCTGTACTAGGAACCAGGAGAGAACAGCCCCTCAGGGGTTCCCATTGTCTTACCTGTACTAGGAACCAGGAGAGAACAGCCCCTCAGGGGTTCCCATTGTCTTACCTGTACTAGGAACCAGGAGAGAACAGCCCCTCAGGGGTTCCCATTGTCTTACCTGTACTAGGAACCAGGAGAGAACAGCCCCTCAGGGGTTCCTATTGTCTTACCTGTACTAGGAACCAGGAGAGGAGGACAGACACCCAGGGGTTCCTATTGTGAGATGTCTTCTTAGCTAGAGACAACACTGTGCCTGCAGATGGGGGAGAGGAGTGAGAGAATACAGTTGAAGTCAGAAGTTTACATAAACTTAGGTTGGAGTCATTAAAACTCATTTTTCAACCACTCCACACATTTCTTGTTAACAAACTACAGTTTTGGCAAGTCGGCTAGGACATCTACTTTGTGCATGACAAGTAATTTATCCAACATTTGTTTACAGACAGATTATTTAACTTATAATTCACTGTATCACAATTCCATTTGGTCAGAAGTTTACATGCACTAAGTTGACTGTGCCTTTAACTTCATTAGGGTAGGGGGCACTATTTTCACCTCCAGATGAAAAGCGTGCCCAAAGTAATCTGCCTGCTACTCAGGCCCAGAAGCTAGGATATGCATATAATTGGTAGATTTGGATAGAAAACTCTAAAGTTTCCAAAAGTGTTAAAATAATATCTGTGAGTATAACAGAACTGATATGGCAGGCGAAAACCTGAGAACAATCCATCCAGGAAGTAGGATATTTTTTATTTTTGTAGTTCTGTTGAATGCCATTACAGTATCCATTGACTTAGGACTCAAATTGCACTTCCCATGGCTTCCACTAGATGTCAAGAGTCTTTAGAATTTGTTTCAGACAACCTGAGGATTGATTATAAACATCGTTTGACATGTTTCTACGAACTTCACCGATACCTTTCTGATTTCTGTCTGTTGTGACTGCCTTTGAGCCTGTGGATGACTGAACATAACGGAGGTTTTTGGATATAAAGAGGGACTTTATCGAACAAAAAAAACATTTATTGAGTAAATGGGAGTCTTGTGAGTGCAACCATATGAAGATCATCAAAGGTAAGTGATTAATTTTATCACAATTTCTGACTTGTGTAACTCCTCTACTTGGCTGGTAACTGTAATGATTTGTCTGCTGGGCGCTGTTCTCAGATAATCGCATGGTTTGCTTTCGCCGTAAAGCCTTTTTGAAATCTGACACCGTGGTTGGATTAACAAGAAATTAATTTTTAAACCGATGTATAACACTTGTATGTGTTATGAATTTTTGTAGTGAGTATTTATGTTTTTGAAAAAGGCGCTCTGCAATTTCACTGGATGTTGGCCAGTTGGGACAGTAGCGTCCCACACCCCCTAGGGAGGTTAAACAGCTTGGAAAATTCCAGAAAATGATGTCATGGCTTTAGAAGCTTCTGGTAGGATAATTGACATAATTTGAGTCAATTGGAGGAGTACCTGTGGATGTATTTCAAGGCCTACCTTCAAACTCAGTGCCTCTTTGCTTGACATCATGGGAAAATCAAAAGAAATCAGCCAAGACCTCAGAAAATGAATTGTAGACCTCCACAAGTCTGGTTCATCCTTGGGAGCATTTTCCAAACACCTGAAGGTACCACGTTCAGCTGTACAAATAATAGTACCCAAGTATAAACACCATGGGACCACGCAGCCGTCATACCGCTCAAGAAGGAGACGCATTCTGTCTCCTAGAGATAAACGTACTTGTGCGAAAAGTGCAAATCAATCCCAGAACAACAGCAAAGGACCTTGTGAAGATGCTGGAGGAAACCGGTACAAAAGTATCTATATCCACAGTAAAAACGAGTCATATATCGACATAGCCTGAAAGGCCGCTCAGCAAGGAAGAAGTAACTGCTCCAAAACCGCCATAAAAAAGCCAGACTACGGTTTGCAACTGCACATGGGGAGAAAGATTGTACTTTTTGGAGAAATGTCCTCTGGTCTGATGAAACAAAAATAGAACTGTTTGGCCATAATGACTATTGTTATGTTTGGAGGAAAAAGGGGGAGACTTGCAAGCCGAAGAACACCATCCTTACTGTGAAGCACGGGGATGGCAGCATCATGTTGTGGGGGTGCTTTGCTGCAGGAGGGACTGGTGCACTTCACAAAATAGATGGCATCATGAGGCAGGAAAATTATGTGGACATATGGAAGCAACATCTCAAGACATCGTCAGAAAGTTAAAGCTTGGTCGCAAATGGGTCTTCCAAATGGACAATGACCCCAAGCATAGTTCCAAAGTTGTGGCAAAATGACTTAAGGACAACAAAGTGAAGATATTGGAGTGGCCATCACAAAGCCCTGACCTCAATCCTGTAGAAAATGTGTGCGAGCAAGGAGGCCTACAAACCTGACTCAGTTACACCAGCTCTGTCAGGAGGAATGGGCCAAAATTCACCCAGCTTATTGTGGGAAGCTTGTGGAAGGCTACCTGAAACGTTTGACCCAAGTTAAACAATTTAAAGGCAATGCTACCAAATACTAATTGAGTGAATGTAAACTTCTGACCCACTGGGAATGTGATGAAAGAAATAAAAGCTGAAATAAATCATTCTCTCTACCATTATTCTGATATTTCATATTCTTAAAATAAAGTGGTGATCCTAACTGACCTAAGACAGGGAATGTTTTCTAGGATTAAATGTCAGGAATTGTGAAAAATTGAGTTTAAATGTATTTGTTTAAGGTGTATGTAAACTCCCGACTTCAACTGTATGTATGTGAGAGCAAGAGGGAGGAGGAGAAGGAGTAAGATGGAGGGAATTAACGTTTAGGACCACATTTCCGTTGATACATAAAATTAATTAAATGACAGACTTTCAACTCAAATCAATGCAGCCAACAGGGGATGGAGAGAGGGAGGAAAATAAAAGAGAAGAAAAAGGGAAGGTGAAGAGCGAAGAGAGCAGATATTTTAAAACTGGGTGAGATGAAGAGATGTGTGTTAAACTATATTAGGGGATCCATTACCCAGTGGGTGTAGGACAGTGGCAAGCAGGTTGCACCAGGTATGAATGACACACACACACACACACACACACACACACACACACACACACACACGATAAGAACTTGAAGTTACAAACACCTTTAATCATACAGTCACAACAAGGCAAAAACAAAACCCATAAGCTAAAATATATGTTTAACCCCCGAAAGGCATTGCTAGTGATCCTGAGCTGAGTCACTGTCAGCATGGCTCAGTCTAGTTCAGCATGGCTCAGTCTAGTTCAGCATGGCTCAGTCTAGTTCAGCATGGCTCAGTCTAGTTCATCTGTTCTGCTCCAGCTGCCCACTCTACAGAGGAAACCTGCTTAATACCGCTATTCTTCTCCCATATCCACACACAACGCCAGTGAGAAGGGAGAGAGAAGAAGCCATAAAGAAAAATAATAAGGGTGAGGTGGATAGTGAGAAAGAGGAGGACATAAGTGTACCCACCAAACAGGTCGTCCCGTGCCAGGGCGTAGAGGATGCGTGACGCCCCTATCAGGTTACTCATGGCAGCAGACATGGTGGAGGAGTACACACCAACAGTCACCAACGGGTTCCACACATTAATGTCCCGCAGGAAACTGTAGTCCCTCTGGAGGAGAATACTGAGAGAGGATAAGAGAGAAATCAGATTATATACATTCATATGAAACCCTCCCCCACTCTACTCACTCCTTCCCTCCACCCATCTCTCTAGTCCACTCTGTTTTTCTATCTGTCCGCTCCTTCCAGTCCATCTGTCTGTCTACTCCCTCCACTCCCTGTCTGTCCCCTCTGTCTGAAAATTAGGAAATGCCAATGATATGATTTGTGTGTGTGTGTTATTTGGTGTGTGAGTGTTAGTCTGCGTTATTATTTGTGTGCCGCAGTTAAACGTTTATGAACCATTGCTTTCATCAGGCTCTCTGACATTCTTAATAATGATTCACTTTAAAAATGTTCCCATCCACCAGCAGCACAAACACACAGAGCAGTGAAAACATAAGCCATTTGAGTACGAACGTGTGTTGGTTGGACCATTGAAAGTTACTCTGGTGTGTGTGTGCGCATGTGTGCGTGCATAATGGAGCTGGTCAATGCTATAGCCTGGTTATTAATTCCTGTGATGTGTGGCAAGTGCAGTATAAATCTGAACAAGCTTGACATTTTAAAACCTGCACTCCAAAACAAGGCCATCATAAAGAGGTGGCAGCCATGCAGAGAGGGAGAGCAGAGGACAGAATGTGAGCCATGCAGAGAGGGAGAGCAGAGGACAGAATGTGTGCCATGCAGAGAGGGAGAGCAGAGGACAGAATGTGAGCCATGCAGAGAGGGAGAGCAGAGGACAGAATGTGAGCCATGCAGAGAGGGAGAGCAGAGGACAGAATGTGAGCCATGCAGAGAGGGAGAGCAGAGGACAGAATGTGTGCCATGCAGAGAGGGAGAGCAGAGGACAGAATGTGTGCATGTGTGTGTGTGTTCATGCACATTTTGGTACTTTATGTGCTTTTTTTTATTAACATGTCTGTGAAGGCTATGCATTTGTATAAGCAGGCGTGTCCCCTCCATCCCATAATGCAGATTACTGATCAGATCATGAAGCTGGAATGAGCTGTGCCATGGAAATAAAGAACAGAACGAAGTAAAGCCCCTGACAGAATAAACAAAACAATGAAGAGGGGAGTGCAGCTAAATGAGAGCCTGGGGAGATTGGACGCTCACACTCATTCCACACCTCATTTATTGATCATCTCATTTGTTTATTCATTTGCTAATATTCTTTTGCCATTTCTTTTAAATAAGCTTCAAAACCAACTACGGGGGGAGGGAGGCAGAGAGAGAGCAACACAGACAGAGAGAGAGACAGGCTGAGCAGTATTAAATGGGATCAATAGCTAACAAGGCCTGTAGATCCTCTCCACCCCTCCCTCTGCTACTCTCTCACATTCACTCTACCTCTCTCAATCTCAGACTGTCTCTACTACACCCCTTTTCTCATATTATCTATTGTTTTGCTACATTCTCATTCCTTCTACTATTTTTATGGTTGTTTTTTTATTTCTTTATTAGGATTCCCATTAGCTGTTGCCTGTTGGGGCTAGGGGGCAGTACTTGCACGGCCGGATAAAAAACGTACCCGATTTAATCTGGTTACTACTCCTGCCCAGTAACTAGAATATGCATATAATTAGTAGATTTGGATAGAAAACACTCGAAAGTTTCTAAAACTGTTTGAATGGTGTCTGTGAGCATAACATAACTCATATGGCAGTCAAAACCCAGAGACAGATCCTAACAGGAAGTGGAAATCTGATTTGTGGAATCACCTTCAACAATTTGCCTATGAAACAGGATTAGGATTCATTTAGCACTTCCTAAGGCTTCCACTAGATGTCAACAGTCTTTAAAAAGTGGTTTGAGTCTTCTCCGGTAGAAACTGACCGAACGAGAGGCCTGGAAAGTTGGTCATAGGGGGAGGGCCATTACTACTATGACGCGGACGCCCGTGGGTACCCTTTTGTTCCGAAACGTTTAGTAAGACAATGCAATCGTCCCCCTTGAATATTATTGAAGCTCTGATTGAAAAAGGCCCTAAAGATTTATGTTATACAATGTTTGAACGAATGTAAATATATATTTTTTGCACATTCGTGACGACAAGTGAGTAGCCTTCGGAACGCGCTAACAAGAAGGAGCTATTGGGACATAAATTATTAACTTTTTCGAACAAAACTACATTTGTTGTGGACCTAGGAATCCTGGAAGTGCCTTCTGATGAAGATAATCAAAGGCAAGGGAATATTTACAATAGTATATTTGATTTTAGATGGTTCCAAGATGGCGCTAACCTGTATCGCCTAGCCTATTTTTCTGAGCATAGCACCTTGTTTATTGCAAAGTGTGATTTCCCAGTAAAGTTATTTTTAAATCTGGCAATGCCATTGCATTCACGAGATGTTAATCTATAATTCTTTGAATGACAATGTTTTCGAATAGTAATTTTGTCAATTGTAGCGCTGATTCACCGGAAGCATTTGAGGGAAAATATTTTCTGAACGTCACACGCCGATGTAAAATGCTGTTTTTATATATAAATATGAACTTTATCGAACAACAAAATACATGTATTGTGTAACATGATGTCCTAGGAGTGTCATCTGATGAAGATTGTCAAAGGTTAGTGCTGCATTTAGCTGTGTTTTGGGTATTTGTGATGCATCTAGTTGCTTTGAAAATGGCAGTGTGATTATTTTTGGCTGAGTACTCTCCTAACATAATCTAATGTTTTGCTTTTGCTGTAAAGCCTTTTTGAAAATCGGACAACATGGTTCGATTCAGGAGAGGTGTATCTATAAAATGGTGTAAAATAGTCATATGTTTGAGAAATTGAAGTTATAGCATTTATGAGGTATTTGTATTTCGCGCGACGCGATTCCACTGGCTGTTGACTAGGGTGGGACGCAAGCGTCCCAGGTTCCCAGACAGGTTAAGCTACTCTTCCTGGGGGTCACAGGATTAGAGGTCATGGGCAACATAACATGAACCTCCTCGTCATCTTCTCCATCTCTATCCCTGTGTGTTGGCAGGGACAGAGAGGGACAGAGGGGGGGAACGAGAAAGATACAGAGAGATCAGAGACGGACAGAGACCGACAATGAGAGAGATCTGTGGTGGAGAGATAGCAAGCAAATAAAGGATGGATGGACAGAGAGAGCCAAGGACAGGCACTCTGAAGTGGGGTGATTGCAAGGGAACAGAGGTATGAGACGAAAACAGAGGAGGGCAGAGACTGAGAATGTTAGACTTGTTGCCTCAATGTCTGGACAAGAGACTAGCACTACGAGCCAGCGAGTGTGGGGGAGGGGACATGAGAGAGAATTAAACAGCCCCAGGGGAAGCTAGGGAGGAGACGAGATGCTCAAGGGAGAACGGGATGGAGTGAAAAACAGTACCACATTCTCTCACACACAAATAAAAGCCATATGGGGGGGCTGAAAAACAGAAGAAAAAGCAAAGAGATGGAAAGAGCCTTGTGGGACTGCACAGCTTCCACACACACACCAGGCTGCATGTTGAAGATAGCAGAACAAAAGAGGGAGGCAGATTTAAATTAATATAATTATTCAGCCAGTAATAAATACATAAGCTTCTATAGCAGGATGGGATTAGCCAACAGGTCACTGATGCACAATACACAGAGGTTTACACACACACACACAACAAAGTCACTCAACCAGAGACACACACATACACCACACCTGCATATATAGACAAACTCCAATGTCACTCATCCATAGAGGGAAAATAAAGATACACACACAACCACACTCTGTAGTTAGTCATCCAGAGAACGAATGCACACACCAGTCACTCATTCAGGAACACACACTCTCTCTTCACTTATCCAAAGAAAGAGACAGACCGTAAAATACCCACAGATCATTCAGGTCTCAGTCCCTAAACAAGATACACAGACACACTCACTCTAAGCTTACTGTATATTGGGGGATTGGGCTGGATTTGGTTGTGAGTGGGTGGAGAGTTGGCAATAGGCTATCTGTCACCACTGGCTACCCTGTCACACTGGGTTAATATACTTCTCATAGCTGGACAGTAAACCCTCATCATCTTTTACATTGGGCTCCTATGCACCTTCCCAGACCCATCTAGAACACATACACATTCTATAACTGTGCACCTGTAACAAACACACCTGTAACCTATTCAGGTATGCATCAGATGTCATTCTACCAAAAGGCAGCACTATTGTAGATCTGAACAGCCATTCTTAATCTCCCTGACATTTATGTTACGTGAACACAGTGCCTTTTACCAAGAATGCAGAGTATGACGTAAATGTAAGAGGGGAGCAATTTACTTTGTCTTTATTCAAAGGTTACACCATTTCTGTATCAGTAAGGTTGCATTGAAACAGGTAGCCCAATTCTGATATTTTTCGACCAATCAGCTCTGAAAAAAATCTAATTTGATGCGAAAACAACTAAATGTGATTGGTCAAAAGATCAGAATTGCGCTGCCCGTGTAAACGCTACCTAAGAAACCCCTCAGAATGTCAGTGTGAAATACAAAGGGAGCTTCCTCATGTGAGATGGTGTGACCGCCACCTGTTGGATACTTCTGGGTACTGCTACTATTTGACAAAAAAAAAGGGGAATAACATCCAACTCAAAAAGATATGATTTGTTCCTCCTCAGTGAAAAATCACTTACCCAGACCATGATAGACATTCAACTGCTTTCCCTTCATCGAGGCGTTGTTGCTATAGCAATGCAAAGAGCTGCAAAAATCTCTGAAGCTGTAGACTCATATCTCCCTCACTAGCTTTAAGCACCAGCTGTCAGAGCAGTTCACAGATCACTGCACCTGTACATAGCCCATCTGTAAACAGCCCATCTATCTACCTACCTCATCCCCATACTGTATTTATTTATTTATCTTGCTCCTTTGCACCCCAGTATCTCTACTTGCACATTCATCTTCTGCACATCTACCATTCCAGTGTTTAATTGCTATATTGTAATTACTTCGCCACCATGGCCTATTTATTGTCTTAACCTACCTCATTTGCACTCACTGTTTATAGACTTTTTGTTTTCTTTTGTTCTACTGTATGTTTGTTTATTCCATGTGTAACTCTGTGTTGTTGTATGTGTCGAATTGCTATGCTTTATCTTGGCCAGGTCGCAGTTGCAGTGGTCTACCTGGTTAAATAAAGGTGGAATAAAATAAAAGAGTGTCCGTGGTGAAGGGGGGGGGTCCAGTGTTTGGCATTTAGTAATGTCACGTTGACGTGACGTTGACTGATGGCTTTAATGCACCTTCTTCCTATTTAATCTGAGTAATCCATTTAGTCTGTCTCTTAATGCACCTTCTTCCTATTTAATCTGAGTAATCCATTTAGTCTGTCTCTTAATGACACACTGCTGACACATTCACTTTAAAAGTTAATATCATATTTATGATAAGTGCAGAAAGTTCTCTAGTTTGGTGACAGATGTAACAATCATTGACTAGCGCAATGAGTTTTTCCTGAATAGTGACTTGACTTGGAAAAACTCTTGCCCCTTTTTCTGCGGCCTTATAACTGACAACCAACTGTAACTTTCAACTAAAGAAAATGTGGCCTATTGTTGAAAGAAAACCTGTGACCTGCCTTGTGACAAGGGTGTAACTGTTTCATAATGTAAATTGGCATTTATGAGCGTTTACCTCTAGTCAAGAATGTTATACAGCCCTTTTAAGTAAATTAGGTTATAATCAATGTGGAATTCCCTGGCCAGAAATAAAACGTTTATGATTCCAGTAACATGCATGATGAAATGGTGACTTTACCTCTGGCCAAGTTACCATTATCACTTCCACGGGGTCACTGTACTCTTCCACGGGGTCACTGTACTCTTCCACGGGGTCACTGTACTCTTCCACGGGGTCACTGTACTCTTCCACGGGGTCACTGTACTCTTCCACGGGGTCACTGTACTCTTCCACAGGGTTACTGTACTCTTCCACAGGGTTACTGTACTCTTCCACAAGGTCACTGTACTCTTCCACAGGGTTACTGTACTCTTCCACAAGGTCACTGTACTCTTCCACAGGGTCACTGTACTCTTCCACAGGGTTACTGTACTCTTCCACAGGGTTACTGTACTCTTCCACAGGGTTACTGTACTCTTCCACAGGGTTACTGTACTCTTCCACAGGGTTACTGTACTCTTCCACAGGGTTACTGTACTCTTCCACAGGGTTACTGTACTCCATGTACAACTGGAGGAGCAGTCAGTGTGTTTTCACATGTGCAGTAACTACTGAGACAGTTCAGTAAAAGGTTTAGATATGGTTGAGGCACCATCAAGTACCATAAAAGGACATTGGAGGTAGTATCATTCATAAACCCTGTACATTTCCTCCATTCAGTCCGACTATCGAAGACCAATAAAGTCACACTCCACTGCATGCCGGGCCCTGTCCAACATCAATAAAGCAACACTAAACCAACAGCAGATAAGGACACAGCTAGATAACAACCGGACTGAACACACTGGAAAAGGAAATGCATTCTTGTTATCCTTTGTTCATATCCTGAAGTATGGATTGAAATGGACTCAATTTCCTCAGTGTAAAAAAGGATGTATGCGTGCATGCGAGAAAGGTACTGACCGGTCCTGAATGCCACTTCCCTCATGATCTAGATTGTGTAGAAATCAACCACCTAGGATTTCATGATCCAGCGTCTGATCAACTACTACATTATCCATCAATGACCACGTTTACATGCGCAAAGTATTCCAGATAGTAGCTCATATCCTGCTTAAGGTCTTATTCGGGATAAGCTGTTTACATGCACCTTTGATATCCCGCTCACGAGTATCCTGTATCCATAAATAAAGTGAATATTCCTAATTTAAGTTCAAATGGGTTAAATGGAACAGTAACAGAAATCTGGACACCGACCGTAGACCTATAACCTCTCACATGTAGAGAAATATCATATTAACTCCTGCAGAATTAACCATTTCTAGTAGTAGGCCTAGAATTATATAACAAATGGGAACAGGAGTAGAGAAATATAACTTTGTTTTTTCAGCATCTCCAGAAAATGCAAATGCACGTGTAACTTATATATTTTACACTAACGTAAGCAGACAGTATTTCTACCACATAAAATATGCACCCAAGGCAAACTGAAGTCTTATCAGAAAGGTGTTTAATCGTTTTCTCAACTGTTCATTTCCTTAAAACCCAGCCAAACGGATGACATTTGGACATTTTGCACACAGGAACAATCTTTTTACTGTTGTGGAGCTTCCTCCATAGTCCCTAACCAAACAGACAACTTTACCGGTCTTAACTACATTACTAATTCATTCATTCTATTGATGCAAGACATTCTGGTTAGCACTACTTTTTTAGTCAGAAGCTGCATGTATAATTATAGTTGACAAATGGCCTATCAAATGCTGGAAATGATAAGCAGAAATGTATCTAAATTAGGGGTGGAAGTAGCCACCAGGCTACACGGTCCAGTAGGCTACGCTGTATCAGCAAAATCAATTATTATGGTGGATGGAAATGTATCTAAATTAGGGGTGGAAGTAGCCAAAGCCACCAGGCTACACGGTCCAGTAGGCTATGGTGTATCAGCAAAATCTATTATTATGGTGGATGGAAATGTATCTAAATTAGGGGTGGAAGTAGCCACCAGGCTACACGGTCCAGTAGGCTACGCTGTATCAGCAAAATCTATTATTATGGTGGATGGAAATGCGCAGGTATAGCCTACTTTTTTCAAATGTATTTTTTTAAGTGATTTGTTTGACAATCAGATGAAAACATCAACACACATGATATGCAATACTGAGCCTGCGCAGACTGCAAAAACAACAGTAAACGGGATAAGATGTTTACATGCCACAGTATCCCATCTAAGATCAGCATTTCCCAGGCATCTTCTCCGGGTTTCTCATAACTGGGATACAAGCTTTTTCAGGTTATTATAAATGGGATATGATGTTTATATGCGTCAACTCAAATACTTGAGTATCCCGAATAATAACGGGATATTGGTGGGCATGTAAACACGGTCAATGAGTCAGCATATTTCTCTTCCCTTTCTATCTGCCCATGTCTGATCTCCTGAGGGGGAGAGGGCGAAACAGGCGGAGGGAGGAGTATAATTGATGGCTGTATTGATTTCCAATGCATCTTTAAAAGGGCCTTTTATGTCATTTTAGCACTTTGGCAACACTTGTGTTAGTGCCACATCAATACTGCACACTGGCACTGAGCTAGAGATGGGAGAGGGAGTGAGAGAAAGTGTGTGAGAGTGTCAGAGATAGAATTGTAAATGCGAGTGCAAATTTTTGTAAAGTTTGAGATGGACTGGGCCTGTGTGTGCCAATATTTGTATGTGAACATACGTGTTTACAGGTGTGTTTATATACATAGATTATGCCCAAACTAGTGTGTGTGTGTGACTGACCGGTCACAGGAGCAGGCCACCATCAGACTGAGGAGGTTGTAGATGATGAAAGTGAAGATGACAGCTGTGATGGTTCCTCGAGGGATAGAGTTGCTAGGGTTCTTTAGGTCACCTGGGACACAGCCCAACACCAGGTTAGACACAGACTACACACGCACACAATCACACTCCTGACCGACTCCTTTGATCAAAAAACGATTTATTACCTGACATGTTGGATCCGGCCATGATGCCTGTGCAACCGTTAAACATGACCGCAAACACCGTGGCAAAGGACATCATGGTTCCTGTTGTGTAGTCCACAGCATAGTCAGCTAGGGGAGGGTTAGATATAAATTCAATCAGCTTCATGTCCAAATCCTCCCCAAATTCAGATATTTAACAACAACAAAAATTGTATTGATTAACATAATCAATCATATTTCAACCAGACAATAGCTTCGTCAATAGAAAAGGAGAAACAAGAAAGGCACGCTCCCGATGACACGCTGGACTCTTGCCTTTAACCTCACTAGGGTAGGGGGCAGCATTCGGAATTTTGGATGAAAAGCGTGCCCAAAGTAAACTGCCTGCTACTCAGGTCCAGAAGCTAGGATATGCATATAATTGGTAGATTTGGATAGAAAACACTAACGATTCCAAAACTGTTAAAATAATGTCTGTCAGTGTAACAGAACTGATATGGCAGGCAAAAACCTGAGGGAAATCCATCCAGGAAGTGCTATTATTTTGAAATGCCTGTTTTTCCATTGAAAGCCTATCCACCATACAAAGACTTATGACCTAGTTCACAATCCCTATGGCTTCCACTACATGTGGCCAGTCTTTAGGTATTGTTTCAGGCTTTTACTCTGAAAAATGAGAGACACCACTTTCAATGAAAGGACAGTGGAAATTTCCAGACATGAGTCCAGCGCGTCACCGGGAGCGTGCCTTTCTTGTTTCTCCTTTTCTATTGACGAAGCTATTGTCCGGTTGAAATATGATTGATTATTTATGACAAAAACAACCTGAGGATTGATTATAAACATCGTTTGACATGTTTCTACGAACTTTTATGGTGCTTTTTTGATTTTTCGTCTGTCTGTGACCACGCTTTGTTCCAATGGATTACTGAACAAAACAGAGGTTTTTGGACATAAAGAGGGACATTATCGAACAAAACGAACATTTATTGTGTAACATGGAGTCTTCGGAGTGCAACCATATGTAGATCATCATAGGTAAGTGATTCATTTTATCGCCATTTCTGACTTTTGTTATTCCTCTTCTTGGCTGCTAACTGTTTGTAATGATTTGTCTGCTGGGCGCTGTTCTCAGATAATCGCATGGTTTGCTTTCGCCGTAAAGCCTTGTTGAAATCTGACACCGTGGTTGGATTAACAAGAAGTTAATTTTTAAACCGATGTATAACACTTGTATGTTTCATGAATTTTTATAATGAGTATTTCTGTTTTTGAATTTGGCGCTCTGCAATTTCACAGGATGTTGGCCAGGTGGGACGGTAGCGTCCCACACCCCCTAGAGAGGTCAAGGAGGACTTAGAATTCAAAAAGGACAGAAATGCTTCATCTTGCCATGTCAACTTCAGATATAGCTTGTGGTGCATACAGTTGAAGTCAGAAGTTTACATACATTTAGGTTGGAGTCAATAAAACTCGTTTTTCAACCACTCCACAAATTTCTTGTTAACAAACTATAGTTTGTGAATGACAAGTAATTTTTCCAACAATTGTTTACAGACAGATTATTTCACTTATAATTCATTGTATCACAATTCCAGTGGGTCAGAAGTTTACATACACTAAGTTGACTGTGCCTTTAAACAGCTTGGAAAATTCCAGAAAATGATGTCATGGCTTTAGAAGCTTCTGATAAATGATGTAAATGATGTAAATTAGCCTGAGTCAATTGGAGGTGTACCTGTGGATGTATTTCAAGGCCTACCTTCAAACTCAGTGCCTCTTTGCTTGACATCATGGGAAAAATCTAAAGAAATCAGCCAAGACCTCAGATTTCTTTTTTATAGACCTTCAAAAGTCTGGTTCATCCTTGGGATCAATTTCCAAACACCTGAAGGTACCACGCTCATTTGTACAAACAATAGTACGCAAGTATAAACACCATGGGACCACGCAGCCGTCATACCGCTCAGGAAGGAGACGTATTCTGTCTCCTAGAGATGAACGTACTTTGGTTGCAAAAAGTGCAAATCAATCCCAGAACAACAGCAAAGGACCTTGTGAAGATGCTGGAGGAAACAGGTACAAAAGTGTCTATATCCACAGTAAAACGAGTCTTATATCAACATTACCTGAAAGGCCGCTCAGCAAGTAAGAAGCCACTGCTCCAAAACGTCCATTAAAAAAAGCCAGACTACGATTTGCAACTGCACATGGGGACAAAGATCGTACTTTTTGGAGAAATGTCCTCTGGTCTGATGAAACAAAAATAGAACTGTTTGGCCATAATGACCATCGTTATGTTTGAAGGAAAAAGGGAGAGGCTTGCAAGCCGAAGAACACCATCCCAACCATGAAGCACGGGAGTGGCAGCATCATGTTGTGGGGGTGCTTTGCTGCAGGAGGGACGGGTGCACTTTACAAAATAGACGGCATCATCAAGTAGGAAAATTATGTGGATATATTGAAGCAACATCTCAAGACATCAGTCAGGAAGTTAAAGCTTGGTCGCAAATGGGTCTTCCAAATGGACAATGACCCCAAGCATACTTCCAAAGTTGTGGCAAAATGGCTTAAGGACAACAAAGTCAAGGTATTGGAGTGGTCATCACAAAGCCCCGACCTCAATCTTATAGAAAATGTGTGGGCAGAACTGAGAAAGTGTGCACGTGCAAGGAGGCCTACAAACCTGACTCAGTTACACCAGCTCTGTCAGGAGGAATGGGCCAAAATTCACCCAACTTATTGTGGGAAGCTTGTGGAAGGCTAGCCGAAACATTTGACCCATGTTAAACAATTTAAAGGCAATGCTACCAAATACTAATTGAGTGTATGTAAACTTCTGACCCACTGGGAATGTGATGAAAGAAATAAAAGCTGAAATAAATCACTCTACTATTATTCTGACATGTCACATTCTTAAAATAAAGTGGTGATACTAACTGACCTAAGACAGGGAATTTTTACTAGGCTTAAATGTCAGGAATTGTGAAAACCTGAGTTTAAATGTATTTGGCTAGGGTGTATGTAAACTTCCGACTTCAACTGTATGAAGCCATTGACTTTTAACCCACTTCTTTCTTATTGGAGGGAAAGCTTTAGAGTGGCAAACAAAGTGTGTAAGTGTGTCAATGTATGATTTTGTTGATAACAAGGTCTTTGAAGGTGAAGGTTGATTTCCACCCAGAATATAAATCCTTCAGCTCAGTAGTCAGGTTGGTACGTTACGGTGGAAATGGGGAGCCAAAAGATATTTACGAGACCCACTAATTACAACTAAATAATCAATTACCTTTTTCACTGCCAGCAACCCTGGTAAACATTCAGTAAATCAAGAGGCTAAGCCTATAATTAGTGTGTGTGTGTGTGATAAACCAGTAAATTCTGCCACCATAAAGTATGCATAACTGACATGAGACGTCACTCACATTGCCTATGCTCACATTAATAATTATTTGCTATATTCATTCCTTAAAATATGCATTATGCACAAATTGCTCCACCATTTCCTGGTTGCTAAAATTCTAAACCGCCTAATTTCAGTTTATGTGAGAAAACAAGCAAGTATAGCGTAGAGAATTTTGTACAAATCTAAACTGCTGTGAAATATATTTTCCATAACCAAAAATATGTATTTTCAGCCGTTTGAAGCTGGTGTACAAAACCGAAATTAAAAGATGCAAAAACGAAACTTAAGAACAGGAAGCATAGTGCACTCAGAACAGATCTACTGCTTTTTAGATTTGCTTTCAATGAGAATGAAAGCTCTATAACACACATTTCTATGTCAATTTGGTAGTGGCGCCCAAAAAGTTATAATGCAGCCTTAAAATCAAGCGAAATTCTATTTAGCATGACACATACAGTACATTAGGAACACACATTTATGTTGGTGAGTAACACACACACATCCCTTACTCACCATCCAGGTTGCCCAGCAGTGTGTCCAGTTTAAAGCCGGTAAAGTTGGCCATGTTGGGTGGCTGTGGCCCTGTGTTGTTGTGGACGGGCAGGGCGGCAGGCAGGAGGATGGTGCGCGGGCGCACGGCGAAGAAGCTGATAAAGATGGTGGCCAGCACCAGCATGACCACCAGGAAGATGAGGAAGGAGGCCTTGGCATAGATCTCTGCCCCCACCAGACACACAAGCAGGCAGAGGAGGAGGATGCCGGTGGCATAGAGCAACGACCACCAATACCCCGCTGGCAACACCTGGAGGGAACCTGCTGGGCTCACCCCATCTGGAGTGGGGAGGGAGGGATGGTGGTAAGTAGGTTAAAAGGTGTAGGGGGTTAATGAGATGAGAAGATGAGAGAGAGAGAGAGAAGGAATGAGGGTGAAAGGGTGAAAGCTGAAACAGACCATGAAAGGTCAAAGGGTGGGAATCCAATTCAGTTTGATTTAAATGTATTCAGTTTGATTCAATAAGCTTTAACATGTGCATGCAATGCATTAGTAGACATTGTGAAATCAGATTAGTTTTAGATCAAATACAAACATACTAGAAAAGTAGTCTGTCAATGTAAACAGAGCGCAGGTTGGCATTTATTGGGATGGCTCATGTACTGGAGGCAGCTCTGCAGGGTAGTCACTAGCTGTCACAGCCAAAAAGTAATAAAATCAGATTTTAAACCGCACCACACTTCCAACATTATGCCTAACCTTAAATTATGACCAAAAAGTACATTTTTGTTTTCATCAATTTTTACAATATATAGCCAATGTTGACTTTGCCGCTGGCCCATCTTGTGGAAATCGCACAGCTCTGCCTCCAGGACAAGATTCATCCCAAAAAACATCGACCTTCAAACAAAGCAGGAAAACGGAGAGAGTATGTCTGTATACCTTCTGGAAGCCCGAAAGTTGCTACTATGGCCTCAACCAGACCCAGGATATAGAGGGCACTGCTACACACGTTAGCCAGGAAGAACATAACACCTAGACTGCCCCCAAACTCTGGCCCCAACGCACGACTTATCATGTCTGGGGGAGGAGGGGGTTAAGGCTGGGACCCACAGGAGTTAAGAGTGAGTGTCAATATGTGTGTGAGAAAGAGTGTGTTTGTATGTGCACACTATAGTGTAGTGAAGGCACTGAAAGAATAGGCGCAGGCACACACACACATCCCCCTCTCACACAGTCACAATGTGTCTTACAGATAAAATGAAAGAAATACCAGCCATTCACTGGCACACACACAAATACCTGGACGAATGCAATGCTACATTAATGAAAAAGAAAGAACACTGAGGTGGAGTGTGTGTAAAGTATATGGGGTGGTGTCGCCTGAAATAACATGTCTATACATCTGACTATCATATACAGCTGTGTGTGTGTGTGTATTGCTGAGGAGGATACAGTAGGCCCCTCCTGCATCCAGAGCTCCATTGGTTGAGATGGCACACACAGATAGCACTGTCATACTGATGATGAAGTAGGCCACTAGGAACATGGCTATAGTCTGATACAGTCCACACTGGCCCACCACGAAACCTGACAGGAGAGGAGAGAACACAAGGACCACACTATGGTTAAACAACACTACGAATTCAAATAATCTCAAAGTCCCTAACGGGAACTGGGTTTGGTGATTTAACAAGTGGTGGAACAACTTTCCTAGAGGAAGTTGAAACTGTGAATTTACAGTAATTGTCTATAACAACATGCAGTGGGGAATTCTCATTGGCTTTCACCTTAACTACACAGTTGAGAGAGCAGTTTGACCCACCTCCCTCATACAGAGTCATGTCATTATTAACCAAAACACCATGCCAAGGCATTCAGATACATTTGTTTAAGAAATGTTGTTGAATGTCACACACAAAATCAGTTTAGACTGACAATATCTTTTATTGATAATAGCCTATGGCAAAATACCAAACTTCTACAATGCTACTATGTCCTTGCAACATTCAACAATAGGTCAAAATGCATAACAAGTTATTTCATGCTTTTAACAAAAACAGAACTCTTCCATTTCACTGGGCAGCACTCATATTTCTCCTATGCATTGTTGAAACAGAAGCACTGCAGTGCATTGTGCCTTATCTGGAATGGTATTATTGTCTCTCAAACGGGTGGCTGTTCAGCCTGTGCGTGTCTACACCACAGCAGCTGAGGTATCATGAGACAAGGGGCAAAACAGAGGGGGAGCACATCAAGGCAGGAGAGAGAACGGACAGACCACTTTACTTACCGTGAGAACTGTGATTAGAATGAAACACCTCTGAACAAAGAAAACAGATGAGAGATATTGATGAATGGGGATTGTATTTGTAAACATATCTTCAGAATATTTGTGATTACATTAGAGATACTGTTGTCATTATTGCCATCAGATATTGGACTTCGAGCTCTGCATCATGTGAACGCGATTAACGGCTCGAGAGTAAAGTTATGGTGCGAGGCAATAAAGCCATTTCTTCGTAGAGCTAGAACTATATTTTACTCCAAGTTAGTCCACTTCAAACTACTCTATTCCTCCAATAAGAAAATTGTCTTACATATTTTACATTTATTATCATTACTATGACCACCATAACGATCCATTCCCAATGTGTCCTGGGATGCACTCACTCCAGTATGCCCTATCCGTTAACATACTTTTTCTCCATACCTCTCAGGAGTTCATACCCTTGTGCTGTATCACATCAAGGGACTTTCTAAGTGGTACAAGGGTCATTCCACCAAGTGTAACGTGGTAAAAAAATACATTTGATTTCTAATTTCAAGATTGAAAGTGCTCTTTATGACAACACGTTATTCCCATCTCAAGAGGTTAAAAACAAAAAATGCCTATAGTAAGTGCCAAATAAAGTTACAAGGTTGAAGATTTGACCTTAAATCATCCAGAAATCTCATTGTGACAGGGGCAATCAAAGCATGTGTGCATCAGGGAGTAGCAACTGAACGCAAAATTGTTCAAACATTTCAAGCCTGTCTATTTATGTCTAACAGGGTTGACGTGTTCTACCCGACCTGCCTGGTTTTCCACCAGAAAATGGCGAATGAGAGTAGAACCAGCTCACCTGTTTTTACACTGTTTAAAAAGGAATAGGTTCACCATAATAAAACAAGAGTTCAGTTCATGTAACAGGGTTGACCTTAAAATGATGGATGGATGTATGTTTTATTCGGTAGTGATTAATTTACAAGTTAAATGGGTTTCCATCGCATTTAACTTTACTGATAGATCTCATATTTTTACATTTTTTAACATTATATAGTGAGTATGCCACCTCCCGAATTAGCATGTGTGTTCTAGCCAGGGGCATCACTGGGGACAGGAGGGACATGACGCCCCCCCCCCCCCCCCCCCCCCATACACACACATTCTGAATCAAACGATGAAACTGTAGATACTCTGAATTTTTTTCACCGTAATGTTTTTATTAGTCAGTATAGCAATGTAACGTTATTGATCTGTCAGTTTCCCTAGTTCATTTCCTAATTGTTACACTGACACGGTATAAACAGCTCTACAGGCTTCACTGTCATGATGCACAGTCAGTACGCAACACTATGCTCGTCTTAGCAGGATCAGATGGTGACAGGTGTCCCAGCAGGGTCAGACAGCCAGGGAAGACCAGTCTTCGGAGCTCAGGTGAATTTTGCAGTACATTATAACAATCAGTGAATGGATACAACATTCCATCTTGAGTTGATGGATAGGCAACAGTCTGGGATCTGGAAATAATGGTAATTTCAATTATTGAACCATTATATTATCCAAGAATAGAATCATTGTATAAATGTACACCAAGGTAATTATTCTCATGCCTCATCTGAGCAGGATCAGATGGTGACAGAGGTCTCATCAGTGTCAGGCAGTCAGGGAAGACCAGTCTGACTGTACTGAGGGGAACCTTTTTGCAGATGCAACACTTTATTCTTTCTGTGCAGTAAACACTGGACAAGCCAGAAGCTTCAAAGATTGAATCTATTTTAAGGCAGTCTGATTAACCTCTAAAATTGATTTACAAATGGTATCAAGGGTTGATAGAGGCTTTTCCAGATGACAAAACATGTTAAACAAAAATGTGAGGAAGACCTGGGAGACATTATTGATGATAAATGGATACAGATGTTTCAATGCCCAGTCATCCTCATATAATCTCAGACATAAATTACTGCAGTTTAAGACCATCCATAGAACGTACTATATGCCAGTGAAACTGAATATCATCACTCATCACTGTGTAAAACACAAAAGGGGACATATTTGCATATGTTGTGGTCTTGTGAAGGCTGGCTGAATTCTGGCAAAAAGTTATTTTATCTCAGCATATCTACAGATTCTCCAGGTTTTTGTTTGCTTGGAAATGTTGATACTGGAGACTTATCAAAAGAAACTGTGTCACCAAGCATTTATAGCAGCTAAGAAACGTATTGCCATTAATTGGAAGGTTGGTTATCCACTCACAATGTAACAATGGATGGCAGAAATATCAAGTTATGTATCACTAGATTTGATTTATTACAAGATTAAGGGTATACTGCGCAACTTTCATGAGGTCTGGATGCCTTATATGGAATACAGTATGACAAAAGGAGTCCCTTGCCCACTTCAAGGGAGATACCTATTTAGGCAATGCGTAGCTGCTGGACTGCTCAGTCCTGGCCCTGGGGGTATGCCATACTGTTGGTTGTCACTCTGGCATTAGCCTAACACATCTGGAACCAATAATGAATGTTTCACTAAGATCCTATAGCTGAGTTGGGTTGTGGCGCTGCAGGGCGGTGGTCCCCTAGGGGCAGGATGGGATGATCCAGCTATATTGTGTGCAAGTAAAAATAGCTCTACAGTTCTAAACTCAACAACAAAAAAAGAAACGGCCCTTTTTCAGGACCCTGTCTTTCAAAGATAATTCGTAAAAATCCCAAAAAACTTCACAGATCTTCAATGTAAAGGGTTTAAACACTGTTTCCCATATTTGTTCAATGAACCATAAACAATTAATGAACATGCACCTGTGGAACAGTCAATAAGACACTAAAAGCTTACAGACAGTAGGCAATTACAGTACAAAAAAATATATAATAAATAAAATGCATGAAATGAAATGTATGCATTCACTACTGTAAGTCGCTCTGGATAAGAGCGTCTGCTAAATGACTAAAATGTAAATGTAATTAAGGTCACTAAAGAGGCCTTTCTACTGACTCTGAAAAACACCAAAAGAAAGATGCCCAGGGTCCCTGCTCATCTGCGTGAATGTGCCTTAGGCATGTTGCAAGGAGCCATGAGGACTGCAGATGTGGCCAGAGCAATAAATTGCAATGTCCGTACTGTGAGACGCCTAAGACAGCGCTACAGGGAGACAGGACGGACAGCTGATCGTCCTCGCAGTGGCAGATCACGTGTAACAACACCTGCACAGGATCAGTACATCCAAACATCACACCTGCGGGACAGGTACAGGATGGCAACAACAACTGCCCGAGTTACACCAGGAACGCACAATCCCTCCATCAGTGCTCAGACCGCAATAGGCTGAGAGAGGCTGGACTAAGGGCTTGTAGGCCTGTTGTAAGGCAGGTCCTCACCAGACATCACCGGTAACAACGTTGTCTATGGGCACAAACCCACCGTCGCTGGACCAGACAGGACTGGCAAAAAGTGGTCTTCACTGACGAGTCGCGGTTTTGTCTCACCAGGGGGATGTTCGGATTCGTGTTTATTGTCGAAGGAATGAGCGTTACACCGAGGCCTGTACTCTGGAGCGGGATTGATTTGGAGGTGGAGGGTCCGTCATGGTCTGGGGCGATGTGTCACAGCATCATCGGACTGAGCTTGTTGTCATTGCAGGCCATCTCAACGCTGTGCGTTACAGCGAAGACATCCTCCTCCCTCATGTGGTATCCTTCCTGCAGGCTCATCCTGACATGACCCTCCAGCATGACAATGCCACCAGCCATACTGCTCATTCTGTGCGTGATTTCCTGCAAGACAGGAATGTCAGTGTTCTGCCATGGCCAGCGAAGAGCCCGGATCTCAATCCCTTTGACGACGTCTGGGACCTGTTGGATCGGAGGGAGAGGGCTAGAGCCATTCCCCACAGAAATGTCCGGGAACTTGCAGGTGCCTTGGTGGAAGATTGGGGTAACATCTCACAGCAAGAACTGGCAAATCTGGTGCAGTCCATGAGGAGATGCACTGCAGTACTTAATGCAGCTGGTGGCCACACCAGATACTGACTTACTTCTGATTTTCACCCCCCTTGTTCAGGGACACATTATTCAATTTATGTTAGTTACATGTCTGTGGAACTTGTTCAGTTTGTCTCAGTTGTTGAATCTTGTTATGTTCATACAAATATTTACACGTTAAGTTTGCTGAAAATAAACGCAGTTGACGACTTGTGAGGCATCCGTTTCTCACACTAGGCGCTAATGTACTTGTCCTCTTGCTCAGGGGCCTCCCACTGTTTCTATTCTGGCTAGAGCCAGTTTGCGCTGTTCTGTGAAGGGAGTAGTACACAGCGTTGTACGAGATCTTTAGTTTCTTGGCAATTTCTCGCATGGAATAGCCTTCATTTCTCAGAACAAGAATAGAATGACGAGTTTCAGAAGAAAGTCTTTGTTTCTGGCCATTTTGAGCCTGTACTCAAACCCACAAATGCTGATGCTCCAGACACTCAACTAGTCTAAAGGCGGACAGTTTTATTGCTTCTTTAATTAGCACAACAGTTTTCAGATGTGCTAACATAATTGCAAAAGGGTTTTGCAATGATCAATTAGCCTTTTAAAATTATAAACTTGGAATAGCTAACTCAACGTGCCATTGGAACACAGGAGTGATGGTTGCTGATAATGGGCCTCTGTACACCTACAGTGAGCACCATAATTCATTGGACAGTGACCATTTTTTTGTTATTTTGGTTCTGTAGTCTAGCACTTTGAGTTTGATGACAATGAGGGTGAAGTGCAGACTGTCAGCTTTAATTTGAGGGTATTTTCATACATATCAAATGAACCATTTAGAAATTATAGAAGCTTTTGTAATAGTCCCCCACATTTTTGGGCATCAAAAACATTGGCCAGTTTAACATAATGTAGAATAAAGTAATCATTGTTAATATTTGGTTGCATATCCTTTGCATGCAATGACTGCTTGAAGTCTGCGATGCATCGACATCACCAGACGCTGGGTATCTTCCCTGGTGATGCTCTGCCAGGCCTGTACTGCAGCCATCTTCAGTTCCTGCTTGTTTCGGGACTTATTGCCTTCACTCTCCTCTTCAGCATGTAAAATGCATGTTCAATTGGATTCAGATCCGGTGATTGACTCAGCCAGTCAAGGATTTTGGCCATCAAAAACCCCTTTGTTGCTCTAGCAGTATTAGGGTCATTGTCTTGTTGCATGATGAAGTGCCGTCCAATGAGTTGAGGCATTTGGGTTTATCTGAGCAGATAAATATTTCTGTAGACTTCAGAATTCATTGTTCTACTTCTGTCTGCAGTCACATCATCGATGAAGACAAGTGAGCCTGTTCCGCTGTCAGCCATACAGGCCCAAGACATAACACCCCCTCCACCAAGCCATAACACCCCCTCCACCAAGCCATAACACCCCCTCCACCAAGCCATAACACCCCCTCCACCATGTTTCACGGATGAGGTGATATGCTTTGGATCATGGGCATGTCTTTTTTCTCCACACTTTCCTCTTTCCATCACTCTGGTAAATGTTAATCTTTGTCTTATCTGTCCACAATACTTTTCTCCAGAACTCTTGGGGCCCTTTTAGGTGCTTTTTAGCAAACCATAATCTCGCTTTTCTGTTCTTCAGGCTTATCAGTGGTTTGCATCTTGTAGTGTACCGTCTGTAGTCCTGCTGGTGTAGTCTTCTACGTATGGTAGACTGACACATCTACACCTGCATCCAGGAGAGTGTTTTTGATCTGTTGGGCTGTTGTCAGGGGGTTTTCTTCACCATAGAGAGTGTTCTCCGGTCATCCACAACAGTGGTCTTCCTCAGTCTACCGGGTCTTTTGACATAATTGAGTTCACCGGTTGTTTTTTTCTTGTTAATGATGAACGAAACTGTTGACTTGGGCATGCCCAGGGTTTTTGCAATGTTCCTGATTGATTGATTTTCATTTCTGAGTCTTATGACGGCCAGCTTCATTTACATCGACACTGCTGTCTTCCTCATGTTGTCACACCCCAACAACAACCTCCAAAGGCAATAGCGAAGTCTAGAATCAAAACTTTTCATCAACAACTCATCTGCATTCACTAACGACACAAATGAATACACCTGCCTAACGACACACATCTGTGAAGCCAATTCAACAAATACTTGTAGTACCTTAAAATGGGGGGAACATGTACAAAAAGGTGCTGTCATTTCTAAACGGTTCATCTGATATGTATGAAAATACCCTCAAATTAAAGCTGACAGTCTGCACTTCACCCTCGTTGTCATTGTATCCTTTCAAACTCAAAGTGCTAGAGTACAGAACCAAAATAACAAAAAAATTGTCACTGTGCAATGAATTATGGTGCTCACTGTATGTAGATAGTCCAACTATTTTATCTGCTGTTTCCAGCTACAATAGTCATTTACAACATTAACAATGTCTTCACTGCATTTCTAATCAACTTCATGTTATTTTAATGGACAAAGAAATGTGCTTTTCTTTCAAAAACAAGGACATTTCGAAGTGACCCCAAACTTTTGAATGGTAGCGTATGTGTGATTTTATAAAATGTATGTTTTCCAAACCTTTCCCGAGACATAAAAAGATGGGAAGGAAGTTGTGTTGGGGAGAGATTTGAGTTATTGACTAGACTGATAAGGGTTGGGCGGTGTTGCTGAAATTTGATATAGATTATGTTTTGATGAAGAATAAAAAATTAAGTCTGTAAGAATTGTTCATTTGTTAGGCTATTGGTTAAAGGTGCAACAATATTGATGATTTAATTATCATTGATCTAGTTCAGTCTTATCAATCACGCAGTGGCGATTTAAGCATGTACATCTTGGTGGGTAAAAAAATGTTTTAAAAGTGAGATGAATGCCGGCAAAGCCACTACACAACCCTAAACAATACATTAATTGCAATATAACGGTGACAAACAGTGCCCACAAACTATTAGGGCCTACATAAAGCTGTCCGAAAACATCTTACCACTGCTACACCTGGCTATCAGCGGAGCCTTGTCTGGCAGCGAAACAGTCTCATTTACGACTTTAAAAAATATATAGTTGATATGACTGACTTGCTTTAACAAATGTGCTTTCTACTGACAATTGAGATGTACAAACTATGGCATAAGGGGACGACAAGCGGATAAGAGGCTATTCGTAATTTTGATTTAAGACATTAACGAGCGAGCTAGGACGGACGTAGTCAATATAACTATTTGTTCAGCACTTTTGAAATTAACAGTGACAGAATTCAGAACATGGGCCATTCTTACAGTGTTCTCCCTGTACACCAAGTCAGAACCGTATGATAAATAAAGGGGGCATATAAGCAGACAATGAAAGCTCTTACAACATTCAATGATTACATTTATCAAAAACAGATCATAGGCTACATGTTCACCACCAAGTCAGAACAGTAGGCGAAATTAAGAGGTGAAAAATAGACAAATTATTAGGGTGAGGCACATGGGCTACTAACAGCTTACTACACAACATACACTTAGTATTACTTTCTTAGCTACAGTATATATATCTTCCTGGCATATTACATAATTTATGCAGCAGCATACCAGACATTTCTGGACTCACCTTGTTGTGCTGTGCTCACTTGAACAGGAAGGTGGCACGGCGGTTCTTCTTGGGCAAACTGTCATCAAAGTCTGGGATTCTCTGGATTTATGGTGCTTTCAAGACAACTGGGAACTCGAAGATATAAAAAGGTTGAATCATGATGACGTCAGTGATCTTCAGGTCGTAGCTCTAGAAAGAGGCAGCGTTCTGAATTTACAATTCCAAGTTGGATGAAAGTCCAAAATGTATTTTCTCAGTCGTAGCTCGTTTTTCTCCGAGTTCCCAGTTGTCTTGAACTCACTAAAATCAGATTTTGCAGTTCCAAGTTAAGTTGTTTTGAGAACGGCACAAATCACGCTTCATTGACAGCATGGCCAATGTTGAATGTTTATCATTTTAAAACTAGGAAAAGAGAACCTTCATCTTAGACTTGGGACCACGAAGCCACTCCACTGAATAGCAGGCTAACGATTGCTTGCAGTTAGCGACACTGACTCCTTCCAAACCACTCATTGTTGCGATTTCCAACTTGTTGTGTAATGTTTACGTCCAATGGCCAATGAGCACCCGATACATTTTACCTATAAATTGCTCTTCATTATTTATCTTCATATGAGAAGGATTAAAAAGGATTTGCCAGTAGTTTGTCAACTTGATTCATGATGACTGCTAGCTAAGATTTAGATCAGTCCAATCAAAGCTACTGTAGATATAATGTGATTTGACGTCATTTTATCTGTGACTAATGACCTTGAGCCTTCTTGGATAGGCACTTCTAATGTAACTATGGGCTTGAATTTGAGAGCTCTTTAGACTTGGAGGCGACTTGGCGACCCCATGAGTGACAGAACACTAAGCCAATCACGGCGCAAAGCTCTGTATTTTCTGTTGGCTTTCCCCACCACCACAGCAAGCACTGAGCTAGGCGGAAATACATGCATTTTGGAGCTGCCTTAAGAAAACAAAAAAAGAGACCATGTTTGTATGCAGCTTTATTAACTCAATTATATATTATTTTACATTGTTTGCAAACTGATATGTGACACGTATTAATGCCAAGATAACATGCAAAACAGGCAAGCCACCCCTAAAATGTTTTTTTTTGTTTGTTTTATTGTTATTTTTTTATGCTAAAAAGGTGAGGCTCAAAAGAAAATGGGGCTCTGCCCCACCTGCCCTGAACGACGGGTCGCCACTGCAATCACTTCAGCATATTTAATAATGATCTCTTACCTAGATGTCTGTGGGCATTTTTGCTTACTTTTTGTTGTTCTAAATAGAGACGGCTAGGAGGGCCATATTACATTGTGTAGAAATGCAGGAAAATAGCTTCAGATGCCCCCCAAAATTGAGAGGACCCCCAAATTCCCCGCCAAATGATGTCCCCCCACTTCTAAAACCAAAGTTGCGCCCCTAATTCTACACAATGGCCCGAGGGTATCTGCCCGCTTTTGGCTAGAGCGCACATATAGCCTACATAATGAGATTATTATTGGCAAAAGAGCGAGATTATTTTGTTAAAAAACAGCCAAACATCGATGATCTGGTCACCAGAATAAGACCCTCGATATCTATAGGAAAGGCGCATTAAACTCATCACCTTGCACTTTCACCACCCTGTGAATTTGATCATAACTTTCTTCATCTGTAATCTAATCATTTCATTCATTTTACCGACACAAGAAGATACCACCTTGTCTAGCGTATTTTGTTTTGTCGACAGTTTACCGAAAAAAAATTGTTCCCATCAGGCCTGTATTTTTATTCAAGAATGTTGAATAAAATGATATTTTAACGTCAACATTTTATTTCACATTCTGGCTTGTAGAGGTCGTGAGAGTTAATTTTCCTGATTCAAACTCTAATTTATGCTCGACGTAGAATTCAATGGAATTCAAAGTCGGGTTTCCAGGCAACAACTGGCTCAAATGTACCAACATGGGCCTAAAGTAAAGCCATGTTGTGGACACTGTCATAAATAACCGTAGGCTATACTCACCGGACATTGTAATAAATAACCGTGGGCTATACTCACCGGACATTGTAATAAATAACCGTAGGCTATACTCACCGGACATTGTAATAAATAACCGTAGGCTATACTCACCGGACATTGTAATAAATAACCGTAGGCTATACTCACCGGACATTGTAATAAATAACCGTAGGCTATACTCACCGGACATTGTAATAAATAACCGTGGGCTATACTCACCGGACATTGTAATAAATAACCGTAGGCTATACTCACCGGACATTGTAATAAATAACCGTAGGCTATACTCACCGGACATTGTAATAAATAACCGTGGGCTATACTCACCAGACATTGTAATAAATAACCGTAGGCTATACTCACCGGACATTGTAATAAATAACCGTAGGCTATACTCACCGGACATTGTAATAAATAACCGTGGGCTATACTCACCAGACATTGTAATAAATAACCGTAGGCTATACTCACCGGACATTGTAATAAATAACCGTAGGCTATACTCACCGGACATTGTAATAAATAACCGTAGGCTATACTCACCGGACATTGTAATAAATAACCGTAGGCTATACTCACCGGACATTGTAATAAATAACCGTAGGCTATACTCACCGGACATTGTAATAAATAACCGTAGGCTATACTCACCAATTCGTAGGAAGAGCACCACGCTGAACATAGACAGTAAGGTGGGTATCACCACGCCAAAGAATGTGGAGAGTTTTTTGGGACGGCTGTGGTGCACCGACTTCAGTCTGGAAAAAGCCAGGGACTGCTCCACAGTCTCCCCAGACAGACACGGCTGATGCTCCCCCGACTGCTCATTGACGTTTGTGGAGAGACGATAGTGCAGGAGCGGTGTCCTCTCCGACATGGTGAAGCTGCTGTTGGCTACTAGGACTAGCCAGAACTTCAGAACACCCTGGCACGTGTCGGCTTCATACACTAAACTAGTTTCTAGAGTTCACTCCCAAAACGTAGAAGCCAAAATCAGTTCGCGTGACTTTACTAACACATGATTTTCTCAATAATGTAACCAGACGCTGGACAACATTGTCACGGGCCAATCGTTGAAGTCTGAATGCTAATCAATGTAGTGATATAGAATGCCTACCCCGACATTATAAATACATGTTCTCCTCGTGTGGCCTAACTCCACTCGAACTCAGAGAAAGCACTATATTGTCGTGGGCCTACATTAAAAGCCACACATTTTCGTAAAAATCGTCCGTAGCCACTTTCCAACAATCCGTGAGCATTGTGAACCCAGCGACATCTAGGTCATACAGCACATTTTCAAAATAAAAGTTGCTGTCTTGACCTCTGAATACATAGCTATGAAAAGACAACTGACATTGACTCCTGATGTGTTGAACTGTTACATCCTCTAAATAGTTTTTTCATTATAGCTCTACACATCACATTTCTACTGTACCATTTAAACTACAGAAGTTGTCAACCCTGTACATCTGCTTGGTATTGTACTTTTAAAATGATAAAAGTTGGTGTTTTGGAATGCTCAGACCCTCTACTAATGGGATCCTGTGTCACACCATGAACATTTATGTCATTGGGGTATTTTTTAAGAGAGCTGTAAATAAGGCCTTGTGTAAATTGGGGTATTTTTTAGAGAGCTGTAAATAAGGCCTTGTGTTATTGGGGTATTTTTTAGAGAGCTGTAAATAAGGCCTTGTGTTATTGGGGTATTTTTTAGAGAGCTATAAATAAGGCCTTGTGTTATTGGGGTATTTTTTAGAGAGCTGTAAATAAGGCCTTGTGTTATTGGGGTATATTTTTTTGGTCAGCGGTCACAGTAGCTTTCTGCTGAAAAATAGACACTTATGGTAAATCTTCATGGTATGAAACTGGATCTTATTAGTAGAGGGTCTGATGATTCTGAAATGCCCCCTTTTTACGCTGACGACGTCTATAGTTTAAAATAAATGGTATAGAATCAAACATCTGTTGATCAATCGATCAAATGTATTTCATAAAGCCCTTTTTACGTCAGCAGTTGTCACAAAGTGCTTTACAGATACCGAGCCTAAACCCCCAAAGAGCAAGCAATGAAGATGCAGAAGCACAGCGGCTAGGAAAACCATAGGAGCAGGAACCTAGGAAGAAACCTAGTCACCAGGCTCTATGTTCTTTGTGTTTTCAGTAAATGTGTGGTTAACTAACTTTAAACTAGATGTTTTTTTTATTGTTAAATCAGAAAACATTCTTTAACAGTCAAGTAACCTTTTTTCAAGGGCTTTTTATTAGAAAATTAGCCTTATGGTGCTAGCTTGTGTGATGCTGGCCTTGTTCGAGAGAGTCAAATCACCATGCATCCTGGGTAAATGCTGACTGACTGATCTACAAAGTAGTTATTTATGATGCAAGGTGATTTGTAGATCAGTCAGTTGGCAATGTCGAACAAGCCATTGTGTTCAAGTAAATGGAGGACCTTTATTTTGAAGCTATTTGGGACACGTTAGTGTCGCATATTGGCGCTGATTTCACGGAGCTCAATCCGTTGACTAGATTTATCATGTGATGCCAGTATTTTGTAGTTTGTCATCTGCTCATATGAGCCAGCCCGTTTGTCCAATCAACTCTCTCCAACTTGTCAAGGCATTTTGGTTTAAAATATTACATTGTAACAATCTCCGTGTCTTACTTCCTTATACTGGAAACTTTGCATCGAAACGAAAATTGACACCTGTTTACACTCAACAAGTGACATTGTATCGTTGGAATAAATTAGCCTACAGTAATTATGTTGCTGTTGGCTAATCCTTCCATCTACCGTGGAATCGCGGTCCAGCACTAATACCAAAAGTCCACACTCTTTCATTAGATTTAATCTTATACGGATGTAGTCTATAAATAGAAACCATGGGTAGGCTACATAACGTCTATATATTGAATTATTTACATAGCCTAGACCGTTTAATGGAATACATTTAATGATTTCAATTTGTTATAACATTCCATGTAACAGGCTATATCGTGCATATTGAAAATACTGAAATAACAAGCAAATCATATTTCAATATAAAATATGACACAGCCAAACATGTTTTTTCGACACTTGAACATCAATCATATAGAATACAACACACACACTCGTTCTCCCTCGCTTGACCTTTTTATTCAGTCTTTTGGCTCAACCTTTTCCAAACCAGCCATTCTTCAAAAGTATGCATTTGATAAATATTCCCTTCCATTCTTCCAACCGGTGCAGTAATCGATTTTAACCAACCATATTTCCACCATGGATGTTTCTTTCCCTCCTATTATGGCTGTGAAAAACCATGCATATTAGGCTACCTTTCCTCTGTTGATATTCCCATTTGAGAAAATTATGTAGCAAGTCTTCTTCCAATTTGGCACAGAGGCACTTTAAAGTGGGGCCAACAGTCTTTAGAATTGTCTCATCTAATTAGGAGCATAGGTCCAGTCTCTTTGGACTTGTCTCACTGATAGTGCCTGCTTCTAATAGAGAGCAATTAATGGCGTCTTTTGGTGGATCAAACTCCGCCATGGCTCGCTGGCCAAAGCCTATGGGGAAATTAATGGGGTTTTTGGATTAATGCTGAAAATAAGGATTTAGGTAAACACAGGTTGAGGAGATTGTATGCATTTTCTTCTATGAGAATATCTTCATAAGCTAATGTCACTTTTTGTGAATTATGAAGCATTCATGTAAGCAAAGCAAGCATATACAAACATCATAATTCATAAAGGCAGTGTTAATTGATATTATCTTACAGAACAAAAAATATAAGATCTCCTAAACCTGTGTTAACCCCATTCTTTCAACATTCATTTCCCCTATAGGAATGGCTGAACCAACCAGAGGAAACTAATTTCAAGTTTTTAGGACTACAAGCTGGCGAGCTCTATAGAAGCCAGTTGTAGCCTACTCAGATCCCACCTTCTCCTCAACAGGTGCCACACCATGTCATGCTGTATATCACCAGAAGAGGGCTCTGTAACTCCATCAATAAATCCAGGTGGCAGCAAAACACTGCCGTGTAGTAAAGAGATCTCCACCAGGGAGTGCTAGTGCAGTCTTCTGGTCACCCTAGATTCCTCATCCAGTTCAGCATTGATAAGAAGGGAGAGAGAAGAGAGAGAGAGAGATGGCATGAATGAAAGTGAGAGAGTGAGTGTGCATGTGTGTGTGTCTCTGCCGGTATGTGCGTAGGTGTGTGTGCGTCTTACTGTGATGTCCAGGTTGGTGACTATGTGCAGGTAGTTTGTTATTTCATGCTCCAGTCTCTCCAGGTGAGTTTGGTCTGTGTCCTCACTCTCCAACAACACCCCCAAACCCCTCTCACCTCAACATGCTTCTCCTGCAGCTAGGGAGGCACACACACGCACAATCAATTTGTAACTTTATGACTTTGTGTTATATTAAAATATAGATTTAAGTTGACATATTTCTGATGCCAGGATGCCATTAGAATGGTCTGAACCACTATGGCTAACCTGGATGGATCAAATAAACAGTAAAGATACAGTTGAAGTCGGAAGTTTATATATACTTAGGTTGGAGTCATTAAAACTCGTATTTCAACCACTCCACAAATTTCTTGTAAACAAACTATAGTTTTGGCAAGTCGGTTAGGACATCTACTTTGTACATGACACAAGTCATTTTTCCAACAATTGTTTACAGACAGATTATTTCACTTATAATTCACTGTATCACAATTCCAGTGGGTCAGAAGTTTACATACACTAAGTTGACTGTGCCTTTAAACAGCTTGGAAAATTCCAGAAAAAGATGTCATGCTTTAGAAGATTCTGATAGGCTAATTGACATCATTTGAGTCAATGGGAGGTGTACCTGTGGATGTATTTCAAGGCCTACCTTCAAACTCAGTCCCTCTTTGCTTGACATCATGAGAAAATCAAAAGAAATCAATCAAGACCTCAGAAATAAAATTGTAAACCTCCACAAGTCTGGTTCATCCTTGGGAGCAATTTCCAAACACCTAAAGGTACAACGTTCATCTTTATAAACAATAGCACGCAAGTCTAAACACCATGGGACCACGCAGCCATCATACTGCTCAGGAAGGAGACGCGTTCTGTCTCCTAGAGATGAACGTATTTTGGTGCGAAAAGTGCAAATCAATCCCAGAACAACAGCAAAGGACCTTGTGAAGATGCTGGAGAAAACAGGTACAAAAGTATCTATATCCACAGTAAAACGAGTCCTATATCAACATAACCTGAAAGGCCGCCCAGCAAGGAAGAAGCCACTGCTCCAAAACTGCCATAAACAAGCCAGACTACGGTTTGCAACTGCACATGGGGAGAAAGATCATACGTTTTGGAGAAATGTCCTCTGGTCTGATGAAACCAAAATATAACTCTTTGGCCATCATGACCGTCGTTATGTTTGGAGGAAAAAGGGGGTCGCTTGCAAGCCGAAGAACACCATCCCAACCGTCAATCACGGGGGTGGCAGCATCATGTTGTGGGGGTGCTTTGCTGCAGGAGGGACTGGTGCACTTCACAAAATAGATGGCATCATTAGGATGGAAAAGTATGTGGATATATTGAAGCAACATCTCAGGACTTGGTCGCAAATGGGTCGCAAATGTGTCTTCCAAATGGACAATGACCCCAAGCATACTTCCAAAGTTGTGGCAAAATGGCTTAAGGACAACAAAGTCAAGGTATTGGAGTGGCCATCACAAAGCCCTGACCTCAATCCTACAGAAAATTTGTGGGCAGAACTGAAAAAGCGTGTGCAAGCAAAGAGGCCTACAAACCTGACTCAGTTACACCAGCTCTTGTCAGGAGGAATGGGCCAAAATTCACCCAACTTATTGTGGGAAGCTTGTGGAATGCTACCCGAAATGTTTGACCCAAGTTAAATAATTTAAAGGCGATGCTACCAAATACTAATTGAGTGTATCTAAACTTTTGACCCACTGGGAATGTGATGAAAGAAATAAAAGCCGAAATATATCAGTCTCTCTACTATTATTCTGACATTTCACATTCTTAAAATAAAGTGGTGATCTTAACTGACCTAAGACAGTTAATTCTTACTAGGATTAAATGTCAGGAATTGTGAAAAACTGAGTTTAAATGTATTTGGCTAAGGTGTATGTAAACTTCTGACTTCAACTGTATTGTATTCTATACCATCTACTATACCATCTAGGACACTGTGGCCCCGTCCGATGATACCCCCGGGCCAACCAGGCAGGATATAACCCCACCCACTTTGCCAAAGCACAGCCCCCACATCACTAGAGGGATATCAACAGACCACCAGCTTTCTATCCTGAGACATGGCTGAGTACAGCCCACGAAGATCTCCTCCATGCATGAGCCCGAGGGGACACAAGACCAGACAGGAAGATCACATCAGTGACTCAACCCACTCAAGTATAGCTCAAAAAGGCCTGGCACAACGTGATGCACCCCTCCTAGGGACGGCATGGAAGAGAAATAATAAGTCAGTTACTCAGCCCCGTAGTAGGGTCAGAGGCAGAGAATCCCAGTGGAGAGAGGGGAGCCGGCTAGGCAGAGGCAGCAAGGGCAGTTCGTCATTCCAGTGACTTGCTGTTCACCTTCGCACACCTGGGCCAGACTACACTCAATCATAGAACCTACTGAGGAGCTGAGCCTTCAGTAAAAACATAAGGTCGAGACCGAGGCTGCATTTCTCACATGGATAGGCAGACAATTCCATAATAACTAAGCTCTATAGGAGAAAGCCCTGCCTCCAGCTGTTTGCTTAGAAATTCTAGGGACTACTGTGAGGCATGCGTCTTGTGACTGTAGCATATGTGTAGGTATGTACGGCAGCACCAAATCGGAGCGATAGGCAGGAGCAAGTCCATGTAAGGCTTTGTAGGTTAGCAGTAAAACCTTGAAATCAGCCCTAGCCTTAACAGGAAGCCAGTGTAGAGAGGCTAGCACTGGAGTAATATCATCAACTAGAAGTGTGAGATGAGCAGAAGAGGGATGGATGACTCCTGCTGGGAGCTTGCTATGTGTGGCCCACTCTTCCTTTGTTCTCAGGCCAATGAAGAGAGCTCCTTGTGTATTCTCATTGTATTTGATGTCTGGCGTGGATGTGTTAATTCAACGCTCCTCTACACATCTATTTTGGTCAGGTCGACCCCCTTTAGTTTGCCATGGTCAGCCTTGTAGATGAGCCTCGGGTCAGCGAAGAAGTTCAAGATCTTCATCTTCCATATGCAATCACAAAGTAGCCCGATCAGTTCCAGCTTAACAATGCCTGCCCACGGGTTCACTTGCATTCCAAGATATTTTTAGGATTCTTCAGGCACAATCAAGTGCAAGTCCTCTCCGTTCAGTTTCCAGGCTGAACAACCATTAACCTTGAACGAGCACTTGCCTGTGCTATTACCGTATTTTTCAATGAAGACACTGTGGCATTTTGTAGGTTGAACTCTCAAACCCATTAGTTGGCCATTTTTTTCCAGAATTGCAATGTTTTTTTCCCATACCTTTCACAGAGCCGCTAAAAAGTACCAAGTCATCGGCAGACGTTAAAGTGGTAGTCTGGCGGCCTCCCGACCCTTCCCCAAGGACATAGCATTCGAGTGTCTGGAGGGAAATATAAGACTCCAGCTTCAGCGATTTTTGCAATTCATTCCAGTCATTGGCAACAGAGAACTGGAAGGAAAGGCGGCCAAAAGAGATGTTGTCTTTGGGGATGACCAGTGAGATATACCTGCTGGAGGGCGTGCTACGGGTGGGTGTTGTTATCGTGACCAGTGAGCTGAGATAAGGCAGAGCTTTACCTAGCATTGACTTATAGATGACCTGGAGACAGTGGGTCTGGCAACGAATATGTAGCGAGGGCCAGCCGACTAAAGCATACAGGTCGCAGTGGTGGGTGGTATAAGGGGCTTTGGTGACAAAACGGATGGCACTGTGATAGACTGCATCCAGTTTGCTGAGTAGAGTATTGGAAGCTATTTTGTAAATTACATCGCCGAAGTCGAGGATTGGTAGGATAGTCACTTTTACGAGGGTATGTTTGGCGACGTGAGTGAAGGAGGCTTTGTTGCGAAATAGGAAGCCGATTCTAGATTTAATTTTCGATTGGAGATGTTTAACATGATTCTGGAAGGAGAGATTACAGTCTAGCCAGACACCTAGGTATTTGTAGTTGTCCACATATTCTAAGTCAGAACCGTCCAGAGAAGTGATGCTAGTTGGGTGGGCAGGTGTGGGCAGCGAATGGTTGAAAAGCATGCATTTGGTTTTACTAGCGTTTAAGAGCAGTTGGAGACCATGGAAGGAGTGTTGTATGGCATTGAAGCTTGTTTGGAGGTTAGTTAACACAGTGTCCAAAGAAGGGCCAGATGTATACAGAATGGTGTCGTCTGCGTAGAGGTGGATCAGGGAATCACCCGCAGCAAGAGCGATATCGTTGATATATACAGAGAAAAGAGTAGGCCCGAGAATTGAACCCTGTGGCACCCCCATAGAGACTGCCAGAGGTCCGGACAACAGGCCCTCCGATTTGACACACTGAACTCTGTCTGAGAAGTAGTTGGTGAACCAGGCAAAGCAGTCATTTGAGAAATCAAGGCTGTTGAGTCTGACGATAAGAATACGGTGATTGACAGAGTCGAAAGCCTTGGCCAGGTCGATGAAGACGGCTGCACAGTACTGTCTTTTATCGATGGCGGTCATGATATCATTTAGTACCTTGAGCGTGGCTGAGGTGCACTCATGACAAGCCCAAGAACCGGATTGCACAGCGGAGAATGTACGGTGGGATTCGAAATGGTCAGTGATCTGTTTATTAGCTTGGCTTTTGAAGACTTTAGAAAGGCAGGGCAGGATGGATATAGGTCTATAACAGTTTGGGTCTAGAGTGTCACCCCCTTTGAAGAGGGGGATGACCGCGGCAGCTTTCCAATCTTTAGGGATCTCGGACGATACGAAAGAGAGGTTGAACAGACTGGTAACAGGGGTTGCAACAATGGCGGCGGATAATTTTAGAAAGAGAGGGTCCAGATTGTCTAGCCCAGCTGATTTGTACAGGTCCAGGTTTTGCAGCTCTTTCAGAACATCTGCTATCTGGATTTGGGTGAAGGAGAAGCTGGAGAGGCTTGGGCAAGTAGCTGCGGGGGTACGGAGCTGTTGGCCGGGGTTGGGGTAGCCAGGAGGAAAGCATGGCCGGCCGTAGAGAATTGCTTATTGAAATTCTCGATTATCGTGGATTTATCGGTGGTGACAGTGTTACCTAGCCTCAGTGCAGTGGGCAGCTGGGAGGAGGTGCTCTTATTCTCCATGGACTTTAGTGTCCCAAAACTTTTTGGAGTTAGAGCTACAGGATGAAAATTTCTGTTTGAAAAAGCTAGCCTTTGCTTTCCTGACTGACTGCGTGTATTGGTTCCTGACTTCCCTGAAAAGTTGCATATCGCGGGGACTATTTGATGCTAGTGCAGTCCGCCACAGGATGTTTTTGTGCTGGTCAAGGGCAGTCAGGTCTGGAGTGAACCAAGGGCTATATCTGTTCTTAGTTCTACATTTTTTTAAAGGGGCATGCTTATTCAAAGAACGACCAGGCATCCTCGACTGACGGGATGAGGTCAATATCTTGCCAGGATACCCGGGCCAGGTCGATTTAGAAAGGCCTACTCGCAGAAGTGTTTTAGGGAACGTTTGACAGTGATGGGGGGTCGTCGTTTGACCGCGGACCAATAGCGGATGTAGGCAATGAGGCAGTGATCGCTGAGATCCTGATTGAAAACAGCAGAGGTGTATTTGGAGGGCAAGTTGGTCAGGATAATATCTATGAGGGTGCCCATGTTAACGGATTTACGGTTGTACCTGGTGGGTTCCTTGATAATTTGTGTGAGATTGAGGGCATCTAGCTTAGATTGTAGGACTGCCGGGGTGTTAAGCATATCCATGTTTAGGGCACCTAACAGAACAAACTCTGAAGATAGATGAGGGGAAATCAATTCACATATGATGTCCAGGGCACAGCTGGAAGCTGAGGGAGGTCTATAACAGGCGGCAACAGTGAGAGACTTATTTCTGGAGATTCATTTTTAAAATTAGAAGCTTTAACTGTTTGGGCATAGACCTGGAAAGTATGACAGAAGTTTGCAGGCTATCTCTGGAGTAGATTGCAACTCCTCCCCTTTAGCAGTTCTATCTTGATGGAAAATGTTGCCGTTTTTGGTGGCCTTCCTAAGCCAGGATTCAGACATGGCAAGGGCATCAGGGTTGGTGGAGTGTGCTAAAGCAGTGAGTGAAACAAACTTAGGGAGGAGGCTTCTGATGTTAACATGCATGAAACCAAGGCTTTTTCGGTTACAGAAGTCAACAAATGAGAGTGCCTGGGGGAACGCAGGGTCTGGGTTAACCTCCACATCACCCGAGGAACAGAGGAGAAGTAGGATGAGGATACGGCTAAAGGCTATCAAAACTGGTCGTCTAGTGTGTTGGGGACAGAGAATTAAAGGAGCAGATTTCTGGGTGTGGTAGAATAGATTCATGGCATAATGTACAGACAGGGATATGGTGGGGTGCGGGTACAGTGGAGGTAAGCCCAGGCACCGAGTGATGATAAGAGAGGTTGCATCTCTGGACGGGCTAGTTATGCTGGGTGAGGTCACCGCATGTGTGGGGCTCCACAGTAAACTCCACAGTAAACTAAAACAATGATAACTATCATAAACAACAGTGTACAAGGCATATTGACATTTGAGAGAGACATAAAGTGAGGCATAAAGTAATCACAGGTGTTGATTGGGAGAGCTAGCTAAGACAACAATGGGTAAGACAACAACAGTTAATCAGCTAGGACAACAACAACAAATAAATTGGCGATGAATGGGGAGAGAGGGTCGGTTAACTACACACAGAGGGTCTGAGTTCGAGGCAGGGGCCGACAGATAATCAAAAAATAAACAAAATGGAGTACTGTGATTAATGAACAGTCCAGCAGGCATCAGCTATGTAGCCAAGTGATCATAGGGTCCAGTGAACAGCAATAGATGGAACAGGGAAGCCGCGGGGTAGTCGCTACTACACTAGCACGCGGGAGACACAGCGTTTAAAGTTAGCAGGCCAGAGTAAGTAGAAGTGTCTGCTCCGACGTCCAGCAAAGGCCGGTTGAGGACACAGCGGATGGAGTTATGTTGGCGGACCAGTCGTGGTGGTACGGCGGGGCACCGTGTCAACATAGGGTCCGGGCCAGATGGCGAAAGAGGTATTGTAGTTGAAGTGATCTTGTTTGCTAGCCTGGGACATGCGCCTGACTCGCAGCTAACTAGTGCTAGCTTCGGGGCAGGGGTTTAGCCACTATAGCCACTCGGTAGCAGCTAGCTAGCAGCGATTATCCGATGCAAAGGTCCAGAGCTTACGGCAAGGATCTGGTGGAGTAGTGGATTCTAGCCATGGCAGGGTTAGAGTCCGGGAGGCATCGGCTGAGTAGCCGAGTGATCACAGAGTAGGCCGGGAGGTGGGCCTGGCTCAGGGCTAGCTTCGGGGCTGGGTCACTCGGTGGGAGCTAGCTAGCTGTGATGATCAGGAGTAATGGTCCAGGGTTTACAGCAGGAATCTGCCGTTGTAGTGGAGAAAACAGTCCGATACAGGCAGGCTGGCAAGTATTATCCAGGCCAAAAAAAACAGCTGGTGTCTGTGCTGAAGGTAAAGGCCGCTAGCAGCGGCTAACAATGACTAAATAGCTAATAGCTAATTAGCTGGTTAGCTTCTGATGGCTAGCTTTTGATGGAGGTTCTGGCTATAAGGTCTAAAAAATTGCGGATCCGTGTCACATTGGATGAGGAGTGTTACCGGAAGAAAAAATGGAAAAGAGATTGAAAATAAATTGAAATATATACAAAAAAGACGAAAAATAGAAAAAGTAAACAAGAGGACGACAAACCACGTCTGCACTGCTACGCCATCTTGGAAATAAGGTAAAATAAACAGCAATGTTAATGTGTAAAACACATGTGGTCAACTCTATCTGGACAGCTAGGACACTGGGTGTGCAGGCTTTTGATCCAGCACTGCTCAAACACAGGAGTCAGCATCCACAAGGTTCTGTTGATTTGTAGAATCTGGTGTGTTAGAGTAGGGCTGCAACAACTCTACACAATCAGTAGCTCCTTTGGAGGTATTATGCTATAACATTAGAACATTAGCCTAAAACCAAAAAGTCTAAAGAATGCCCTTATTCAGTGAAGTATCAAATGGCTATACTTCAAAGAAAGGTAGTTAAGCAGGAGGGCTCTAGACTGACTTTTTCCAGAGCCAAGTAAGACAGATCTTAGCTATTTCATCTAACATATTAGATTTCTAACATGTCAAAATAGGATCCAGAACAATCAGGTATTTTTTATGCTCTTTAGAGATTAGTTAGCCTGCATGTTTTTTGTGCATATTGACCTAGACTATATGCTACATTATTTACCACTTGAGGAAGTGGGAACACAAAACACATTAGCTAGATTGCTAACTCTAAATATTAAATTGTTGCGAGATAGCCATGCAATTGATCTAACAGTAAATGTAATGTCCTACAAAAATGTCCCATTGGTAGTTGTATAGGCTACTTGATGTCTTCACCGCAAATGGCACGCTCCGCTCTGTTCCACTGGTGCATAATCTCAATTACATACTCCGTTTGTAAAGTGGTGTTATTTCCTCTATAAATAATTGTTATACTTAAACCTAAGACTCCTTTTTTTTAGCAGTAGTTTTAAAAACTGTCTTTCCCGCAATTACATTTTGAAATGATGCTCAACTGTCAGTATACTTGCGCTCATCAGAATGCCTCTATCCCTTCACTGTGTGTGCTAAAGGGGGAGTGAGAGCTAGCAGCAAAACAGGGATGCAACCAAGAGTTTTTACAGTTTTTACATTGTGCTGGACTCTTAAATCTCTTGATTGCATCGAAGCTAGACAGGACAGATACTTTCATTACAGGAAGCAGGGTAATGCACATTACTGTTGACCAAATAATGGTTTTAGAACCAAAACATCTACAGGAACATTGTGCAGTGTTGTGGAAATTCTTACACAGGGACACTCAAAGTCAATCTTAAATGAATCATTGTTTTTTATTAGTTCACTGGAGAGATTCCAACAAACTTGATGCACCATACTGAATGTCTGTCAGGAGCTCTCCTGTGGCAGTCCCATTACTTTCCTTATACACAGACAAGTTATATTTGCCTGATTTAGCTTATTCATTCAAAATTAATTCATCATTCTCCACTGGGATTCTCTGCCTCTAACCCTATTACAGGGGCTGAGTCACTGGCTTACTGGTGTTCTTCCATGCCGTCCATGGGAGGGGTGCGTCACTTGAGTGGGTTGAGTCACTGACGTGGTCTTCCTGTCTGGGTTCGTGGTCGTGGTCTTCCTTCCTGTCCCCCCCCCCCCCCTTGGGTTGTGCCGTGGCGGAGATCTTTGTGGGCTATACTCGGCCTTGTTTTAGGATGGTAAGTTGGTGGTTGGAGACATCCCTCTAGTGGTGTGGGGGCTCTGCTTTGGCAAAGTGGGTGGGGTTATATCCTGCCTGTTTGGCCCTGTCCGGGGGTATCATCGGATGGGGCCACAGTGTCTTCTGATCCCTCCTGTCTCAGCCTCCAGTATTTATGCTGCAGTAGTTTATGTGTCGGGGGGCTAGGGTCAGTCTGTTACATCTGGAGTATTTCTCTTGTCTTATCCGGTGTCCTGTGTGAATTTAAATATGCTCTCTCTAATTCTCTCTTTCTCTCTTTCTTTCTTTCTCTCGGAGGACCTGAGCCCTAGGACCATGCCTCAGGACTACCTGGCATGATGACTCCTTGCTGTCCCCAGTCCACCTGGCCGTGCTGCTGCTCCAGTTTCAACTGTTCTGCCTGTGGCTATGGAACCCTGACCTGTTCACCGGACGTGCTTGTTGCACCCTTGACAACTACTATGATTATTATTATTTGACCATGCTGGTCATTTATGAACATTTTAACATCTTGACCATGTTCTGTTATAATATCCACCCGGCACAGCCAGAAGAGGACTGGCCACCCCTCATAGCCTGGTTCCTCTCTAGGTTTCTTCCTAGGTTTTTGGCCTTTCTAGGGAGGTTTTCCTAGGGAGTTTTTCCTAGCCACCGTGCTTCTTTCACATGCATTGCTTGCTGTTTGGGGTTTTAGGCTGGGTTTCTGTACAGCACTTTGAGATATCAGCTGATGTACGAAGGGCTATATAAATAAATTTGATTTGATTTGATTAACATTTACTTCATTCATGTGACTGCCCAATACCTCAGGAGGATTCTTTTCTCTAAGCCAGGGGTGGGCAACTCCAGTCCTCGGGGTAATGATTGGTGTCACACTTTTTATCCTTCCCTAGCAAACACAGCTGATTAATCAAATTGCATTCTAAACTGAAGATTATGATTAGGTGATTATTGGAGTCAGGTGTGGTAGCTGGGGCTGGGGCAAAACTGTGAAACCAATCAGGCCCTCGAGGACTGGAATTGCCCACCCCTGCTCTAAGCTGACACCTTGAAACTGAGATTTCTTTCGTTCTCAAAACATGGGTCTGGGCGTACTGCCAAATTGGAGATACTGATAGTGAGGGTTCGTTCAATCAGTCACTTGCATGAACACAGAAAACGGTTATTAGAAAAGCACATGAATTGAACACAGAAATTGGTTATTAGAAAAGCACAAAAACAAAAATGTCCATCACAGTACTGAAATTGTAGCTCAGTTGGTAGAGCATGGTGTTTGCAACACCAGGGTTGTGGGTTCAATTCCCACGGGGGGCCAGCACAAGAAAAAAAAAAAAATGTATGAAATTGTATGAAATGTATGCATTCACTACTGTAAGTTGCTCTGGATAAGAGCGTCTGCTAAATGACTAAAATGTGAAATGTGAAATTACCAATGTAAGCAAAATTGCTTCAGTAAGAGGAGGCAATTCCATGTAGGTAATTTTTGGTTTATTGTCCCAGCTCGTGTTAGGGTTGTTGTCTATCAAATTGTATAGGCTTGCAGCCCCGGCTCGAGGATAAGTGACTAAGGGGGCAGTTAAAATCAGTGAGGGGGCACAATTTTGTGGGGTTCTTGCATTGGAATTATATTGAATTCTGCTTATATCAAGCTGTACCACAAACGTAAAGTTCAAGTGCTGAGTCTCCGAGACCATTAATTGAGTGCTTTTGAAGTGACAGGTTGGAGTGTACCCATGCCGCTCATGAGTACAGCAACAAGTTGTCATATGGCACAATACACTTCTGATCAAATTCGACCCACGTAATCAATTAAGCTATGCCAGCCTGAACATGTTCCCAATACGTACAGTTCCATTTACAACCATGAAAACCAATAGGCTACCAAGAAAACCATAATAGAATGAATCGATATCTATGTGGAAACATTCCGATATGCACACCCATTAAAGTGAGTGAAGTGAGCGCCAGTTTATGCTCTCACTAGAATAGTGTCCCAACCACAATAATATACTGACCATTAGGATCTGAAATCAAGGATGAGCAAATAACATGTATGTTTTTCCTTAGAAACTACAACCAGGAAAATATGTGACACTGAGTTGATGGTTCATGTTTTGATACAGTGAGTTTAACAAAGAGGAGAAAACAGGTGAGATGCAGAGTTTTCAAACTTTTTATTTAAAGATGAAAGTATAGAATAAGAATAATACACAATTGATATAATATAAGACAGTTTAACTCCTCTCAAAATACAGAATAAGAAAATGAAGTATATTCATTTAATGTACATAGACATCTATAGCACAGCCATCCTTCAAATTAATTGTTTCCATTCTCCCAATCCACACAGAACGGTAGAGATACATTGTCAAGTAAACACAGTAAATACATAAATGGATGCAGTAAAAGGTACAGTACTTTATAATAATTTAGCTTTGATTGTTTAGATAATTTAATGTACAGTTAAAGTTAATCACCTATAATCTCTCCCACCTCCCTCACATTGAAGGTAGATTCTTAATTTAAACTTAATTTAGCTTTAATTCTTTAAATCATTCAATGCACTTAAATGTCACTTCCCTCACATTGGAAGTAGATTCTTCATCATAACTTGTCTCACAGTAGAAAGTGTTAAAATGCTACAAGCAAAGTCCCTTCATGACACCATAGTAAACAGCAGTGGTGGAAAAAGTACCCAATTGCCATACTTGAGTAAAAGTAAAGATACCTTAACAGAAAATGACTCAAGTGAAAGTGAAAGTCACCCAGTAAAATAGATACTTGAGTAAAAGTCTAAAAGTATTTGATTTGAAATATACTTAAGTATCAAAAGTAAATGTAATTAAAATATATACCTTAAGTATAAAAAGTAATATTACTTTACTTCTAAAAGTAGTATTTTTTTTATTTATGGATAGTCAGGGGCACACTCCAACACTCAGACATCATTTACAAATGAAGCATTTGTGTTTCGTGAGTCCTCCAGATCAGAGGCAGTAGGGATAAGCAGGGATGCTCCCTTGATAAGTGTGTGAATTGGACCATGTTCCTGTCCTGTTAAGCATTCAGAATGTAATGAGTACTTGTGGTGAATGTAGTGAAATAAAATGAAAAGTTGTCAAAAATATAAATAGTAAAGTACAGATACCCCCAAAAACTACTTAAGTAGTACTTTAAAGTATTTTTATTTCACTACATTCACCACAAGTAATTTACACCACTGGCAAACAGAACATCCAAGACCAACGTAAGTTATGCACACCTGAAGATGCAAGCTCTTGGTCTGTATATGTCTATAGACACCTGATGTTAAATGCAGAAAGATCAGCTAGTCAGAAAAGAGTGCTGTGATGAGGTATATATATTTGTGTGTGTGTGTGTGTGTGTGTGTGTGTGTGTGCATGAGAGAGAGAGTGTGTAGGTATGTGTGCACGTCTGTGATGTGTGTGTGTGTGTTTCACTGCAGCAGTGCCAGTAGAGGAGAGCAGTCCTCCAGTCTGTCCAGTCCCTCTACAGCTTCAATCAGCCCCTCCACCTTTTCCCTGGGTAGGACCGCACCCGCGTTGCTACGGAACTTCTTCCTTAGACTTTCATTGGTCAGCGGGTTGCGCCAGTGACCATAAAAAGTATCACAGCGTCCCTTCAGCACATCCCCACCCACCAGCGTCACCTGCACCTCACCATACATGCGGTCGAAGTTAGCCGGGTTGTCATGGGGATGCTCAACGCGGACACGCCCCAGCAAGGCCAGCAGGTCGGGTCGCTGTAGTGCCTCCTGGGAGAATGAGAACACGGTGACCTCCCCGTCCAGCAGGGCAGAGCAGGCATTGAACTGGAAGGAGTGTCTGGCCTGGTGCTCCGACTCCGGGAATGGACGGTTAATGTACTTGGAGTGGGGAACCCTCAGCAAGATGTCCTGGACCTGACCTACAACCTGTGACCCTTGCCCCATCCCCTGTGACCCCAGCTCCCCCAGCAGTAGCTTGTGCACTGAGGCAGCAGCGTCGGCCACCCAGTGCATCCCCAGGTGGGCCGGGAACCTCTTGAACCCCATGTCCTGGTCCTCCAGTAGGAACCGCAACCCCGCCTGCTCTGGTGAGGTCAAAGGTTGTGGGGCGTAGTCCTCGTAGAAGGCGCTGAACCCCGCGACCCCGGCGGTGTCATCCAGGACCCTGTGCGAGGCCTCCAGTCCTATTGAGGACAGCAGAGCCGCCTCCAGCCCCAGCCGCGAAGCGTTTCCGATGTGGAGGGGTTTAGACTGGGTGGCCGCGTTCGCCATGGGGGCTCCTGATAGGCTGGCAGCGATGGCCAGGGCGTGGCTACACTGAGAGCGTTCCAGAGAGAGGAGGCGGGCGCAGGCTGCAGCACTACCCAGAGTACCCACGACGGTGGGGGGGTGGAATCTGGAGGGAGGGGAGGGGTGAGGAGGGGGTGTGGAGGGAGGGAAGGGGGGTGGAGGGAGGGAGGGAGGGGGAGACAGAGAGAGATCAGATGTTTTGGAGGCACATGTCTATTTTAGTAGCAGCCTAATTGAGTAATCTTGAGTAAAGTGTTTGTCTCAGTCATTATTAAATGATTGCTGGGCCAGTGAGTACAAGTGTCTGTCTAGCAGGTTGACGTTTATTGTCGTGGATCTTGTCCTGGAGGCATAACTGAGCGCTTTCCCCTTAGATAGGCCAGCTGCAAAATCAAAATCGGCTATATTCATGAAAACAAATATTAGCTTTTTGGTCTTAATTTAAGGTTAGAGTTAGGCAATAGGGATAGCAGTGTGGTTAAGGTTACAGTTAGGTTTCAAATCTGATTGTATGACTTTGTGCCTGTGCCAAGTAGTGACCACTCTGCAGAGCTGCCTCCAGAACAAGATTCCTGATCAAAAACGCTAACCTGCATTTGTCTAAAGTGAGGACAGGTGTCTGTCTAGTGCAGAATGGAATACTACTGGACAGGACAGCCATCTGGTCTATACAGTTTAGGTCTGCGTAGGGAGGAGAGGCTGAGAGTCTGTTTTAGCGGTATTGAGGGATTTAACAAATGATAAGTCATTTCACCACATTCTCACAGTGTAAACACAGTAGAACGGCTGTAATGGTGTTTAAACACCTATGTCTAACGGAATCCACCTGTTAAACTAAACGAATTAGACTAGCCACTGAGCCTCTCCTATCCCAGAGACAGGCTGGTAGAATACCACACACACAGACCTGTAGACATTGAGAATACTTTATTTTACAGCCCCATAGAGAGCACCAGAGTAATGGTCCAGTCCTCACCTCTTGGGGATGTTCTGAGCCTCGTTGGAGAACCTCATCAGGCGTCCCTGGACCTCTATCCCAACGTTGAAGGCCAACAGGAAGTCCCGCCCACTAGGCTTTCTGTTGTTGGGCAGCATATCGCTGATCGCCAGTAAGGCAGGAAGGACCGCCCCCGACGGGTGAGTAGCAGGGTGCCAGGTGTCGTCAAAGTCCATGGAGTGGGTCTGTACAGGACAACCGACACGCAACAGGCACACAATAGACACAGTTAGCCCAGACACAACAGACAACAGATACAGTTATCTTGGACAACAGACAGACAATGGAGACAGACAATGGAAAGACCACAGTTATTATCAGACTCATTGCTTTAATGATTCAAATTTTATTTTAATTACAAAACCAAGGAAGGTGGGTGTACACAGTTGGTTTACCACATGAGACAATAAATAGTGACAAATACTGACAATTATATGTGAGTTGCTGGATGTTTTTATGTCATGCTGGATACTCTGACTTTATGACTTGTCTGTCTGTCTGTCTGTCTGTCTGTCTGTCTGTCTGTCTGTCTGTCTGTCTGTCTGTCTGTCTGTCTGTCTGTCTGTCTGTCTGTCTGTCTGTCTGTCTGTCTGTCTGTCTGTCTGTCGTAGTAGGAGCCCTATAGTGTCCACATATATCTCCCTGTTCTGACTCTCCCTCTCTGTTAACAATAATGTACTAACCCTAGCCTGCAATGATCTAGTGTAAAAACTGTAGCAGACATTGTCCAGCATGCCTAGGCCTCTATCTGTGCACATACCTGGATCTGCCCATCATCGCTTCACATTCATATTGAGACCTGTCTATCTGTCTGTTTAACTCTAGCCCACAAACAGAAGGTGAAGGTTGAGGGTTTCCTTTTTCCAGGTTGTGTGGCTGAATGACTGTGGTGGTGGTGGTGATGTGGTATAAGACCAAGTCCATATTATGGCAAGAACAGCTCAAATAAGCAACAGGAACAACATTCCATCACTACTTTAAGACATGAAGGTGTCTGTGGTACATGAGCAATGGACATTAGACTGGTGGAAATCTGTACTTTGGTCTGATGAGTCAAAATGTGAGATTTTTGGTTCCTACCACCGTATCTACTGTCTCTCCGCTACAGTGTCTATGCTCTTGTACCTTACATATATCTACACTCATGTCTATGCAGAACTACTGTAGATGTATCTACTCACGGCCACTCCGTTGACGAAGGCAGCAAGGGTTGGGGAGAGTCTGGTTCCTCCGCGTCCGTAAACAGAACTGACCTCATTGGGAGCATACATGTGCTGCAGGACACAGGATAGACAGTAGGGAGAGGTAGAGAGAAAGAACAGGTGGACAACATAACTGTTAAAACAACCTGTTTTTCTCCTCTTCCTAACAACACTGTGTCCATATCACGCTGTGTTTCCACACAGCTACACATGAACTTAATCACCATGGGGACTGTGAGTGACCAATCTTTACAGAGTACATTCCTTCATTCCTGTCCTGACTAAGTGATGACAGAGTGTCTGCCTCTAACAGTTATGTAGTCTGTCAACTGTCTCTATCTAACCTTAACCCTAGCTCCAGTGACTGTGTGTTGGCTGCAGGCTGCCTCTTACGCACTGTTACAACACTGGGCTGGACTCATAGAGCTGTCAGTAAGGGAAAAGCCCTTGCCTCATCACGTGGTGTCCTCTCCTTCATCTGCACTGATGTGCCAACTTGGTAGATTGACATTACTACAAGCTATCTGCTTTCACATCAGTTAGGGGTAGGGTGAAGGGTGAAGGGAAGGAGACGAGGAGAAAAGGAAGCTGAAAGATGCTTGTTCAAGTCCCGGGCGACACAAAAATGGGAATGGAACTGAACTAGCAGCTGAGAAGCTGCTCGTCTCTGAGCCCATACACCATCGCCTGCCGTTGGGCCCTTGAGCAAAGCACTTAGCCCCCCACAATTGCTCTGCATCCAGGGGCGCTCTGTGCGGCTGACCCTGTGCCTCTCAACGTGTCTATATCTAGGGGTGTTGGGAAAGGCAGAAGACAAGTTTCTGGTGTAACCAATGGACAATAAAGTGCAAAAAAAATAAAAAAAATAAAAGAATGTATGAAATGTATGCATTCACTACTGTAAGTCGCTCTGGATAAGAGCGTCTGCTAAAATGACTAAAATGTAAAAAAAAAATTAAAATGTAAAGTATCCATTCTATTATCTCACCTGACAGTGTTGTAGGGCCAGCTGGAAGACGTGTGTTGTGCTGCCCAGTAGTCCCACTCCGATGGAGTCCAGAACCATCCTCTTGCTACGGTGGAGCAGGGTGTGGGTCAGGTGGTGGGGCTGGACACCCTGGATGAACTGTCCAAAACTGTCCGTCACACTGTCCTCTGAGTCTGGACCCTGTATTACTGGAAGGAAGGAGGAGAGCAGGGGGATGGGAGGAAATGAAGAGTGATGAGGAGGATGATGAGGAGAGAAGGAGGGTGGAGGAGAGGAGGAGGCGGAGGGGGGTGAGGGGTGAGGGAGGAGAGGTGGAAAGGGGCAGGAAGAAAGGGGGAGAGGAGGAGGAGGGAGGGAAAGGGGGAGAGGTGTTGAAGAGGACGAGGAGAGGGGAGAAAAAGGGAGACGAGGACAGGAGGAGACAGGAATGATTAAAACCTCCCCAGTATGTTCTAAGCTCAGTTTATTCACGTCTGAACTGAGACGGAGAAACAGAGGAGAGTTAGAGAACCAACACAGACAGCCTATGTCAATGTAGGTCTATGTAGCCTAGGTCTATGTACAGTATAGACCTGACCAACACATCCTGTATGAATAGAACAGAACAGACCAATATTTACTACTGTCAAACATAAGCTTTCTCATATCCAAGCCAGAAAGAAACCCTTAGCTAACGCGTTTCTGTGTGTGTGTGTGTGTGTGTGTGTGTGTGTGTGTGTGTGTGTGTGTGTGTGTGTGTGTGTGTGTGTGTGTGTGTGTGTGTGTGTGTGTGTGTGTGTGTGTTTTGATATTGTGAGTGCTGAGCAGAGCTTACTGTCCAGGGCAGATTGGTGGAGTCCTCTCAGTGTAGCAGACATGGGTCTGAAGGATCTCTGACAAACACACAAACAGACAGACAGCAGTATGTCAGTAATACAGTCCTGACAGACGGATAGAGAGAAAGAATGAACATAAAACAGCAAAAACACAAAACTTTCAGTTTGTTGTTTTCAGTTTAACACTTCTTTGGGATAGGGGGCGGATGAAAAGCGTGCCCAAAGTAAACTGCCTGCTACTCAGGCCAAGAAGCTCGGATATGCATATAATTGGTAGATTTCGATAGAAAACACTCTAAAGTTTCTAAAACTGTTAAAATAATGTCTGTGAACTTAGCAGAACTGAAATGGCAGGCAAAACCCTGAGGACAAACCATCCCAAAATAAATGAATTTCATCCTACCACTAATTTCAATGGCTGGCACTTTTATAATAGGGCGAAATCGTCCCCGATTGCAGTTCCTAGGGCTTCCACTGGATGCCAACAGTCTTCAGAAAGAGTTTCAGGCTGGTTTTTAGAAAAATGAGGGAGAAGTTGAAGTTTTTCTAAGTGGCTCCCATTCTGGCTGTAGTTTCCAAGCGCATGGCCGAGACAGCGCGTTCTTTTTGTTTGTCTCCGGTAAAGACAATAACGATTCTCCATCTTAAATTTTATTGCTTATTTGCATATTAGGGTACCTAAGGATTGATTATAAACGTTGATTGACTTGCTTGGTTAAGTTTATTGGTAACGTTTGGGATTAATTTTGTACGCATTTTGAAAGAGGGAAACCGAGTGGATTATTGACTGAAGCTCGCCAGCTAAATTGAGTTTTTATGGATATAAAAAAGGACTTTATCAAACAAAAGGACCATTTGTAATGTAACTGGGACATTTTGGAGTGCCAACAGAAGAAGATCTTCAAAGATAAGGCATATATTACATCGCTATTTCTGACTTTCGTGTCTCAACTCCCTGTTTGAAAATGATTGTTATGCATTTGTGTGCTGGACGCTGTCCTCAGATAATTGCATGGTTTGCTTTCTCCGTAAAGCCTTTTTGAAATCTGACACCTTGGCTGGATTAACAACAAGTTAAGCTGTATTTCACTGCAATTTCACCGGCTGTTGTCCAGGTGGGACGCTAATGTCCCATCTATCCCAAAGAAGTTTTAAAAAAATGACCTGTGTGTTATTTGACACTTCAGATAAAGAGACGAGTACTGACCCAAACAGCGTTCGATTGGTGAGCTGTGTGTAGCCAGGTGTGGCGTGAGTCATTAAAACAGAATACCCCATGACTACATCAAATTATTTTAAAAAACACCTGATCGCATAAGATGATAAAGCTTGAGTCTTGAAGTATTCACCATACAAATCACAGACAGACATACAACTTTATTCTCTCTCGGCTTCTAACCCCACACACTGACGGTCAGTGGAATAGAGAGAATCCCACATATATCAATGTATGATGAATGAGTTAATGCATGGTGTCCATATAGCTCATATTACAGCTCATATTACATCACCAACAGTCAACAACATCCCTTCTAGGTCTCTAACCAGACACACTGACAGGGAATGGGATAGAGAGAGAGAGACCCATACTATAAATATCAATCATTTCATATAATTCTCTTATAGGTTAAATGCATGGTGAGTGACCACAGTGACTGGTGCTTACCTGTACTTTGAAGAGCATGTCTGTCTGTCGTCACTCTCTCTGTGGTTAAATTCTTCTCTCGTTGTTTGACTGTCTGTCCTCTGTTTTGTCGTTTTAGGCTCTTCTCTCTGTTTGTCCTCCTTCTCTCAATTCTTCTTTCTGTTCCTCGTAGATCTGTTGGTGAGATTGAGGGGTAGATGAATGGATGGAGGAAGAGTATATGGAGGAGAGGAGGCAGGTTGTCTCTCAGGTGAAGTCTGTCAGTCTTTTATACTCCAGAGGGACAAAGATCCCCGATACTGGGCAGGGAGAGGGAGAGAGTGGGACGGAGGGGCGGGGGGGGCGACAGAGAAGGTCAGGGAAGGGCAGGGAGGGGGGCAGGGGGGGACAGATAAGGGTGGGAGGGGCATACAGGGGAACAGAGAGAGGCAGGAAATTCCACAAACAAGAACCTCTACTACAATAACATGCTGGGATTTTCCCTCACCATCATCATCAGCATCAGGAGGAAGGCATTTCCTTCTTAGGTAAGGTGTGATGTTATACTCCAGAGAGACAAAGATCCCTGACACAGGACAGAGAGGGGCAGGGGGGTCATTCCACCATTTCAGTGCCTTATGAGATGTGTAACTTGGTGGGGCAAAATAATTATGTCATAAAGAGCACATGTTGAACCTAATAAAAACAAGTTTTCCCATTTCAAGAGGTGAAATAAAAAAATACTATAGTAAGAGCCTATTAAGTGTCAAAAAAAGTAACAGGGTTGACGATTTCCCCTTAAATCAGCCATAAATTCCCTTGTGACAGTGGGATGGAAAGTTGTGTACAACAGGGAGGGGCAATTGAATGCAAGTAAAAAAAAAGTGAATTGTTTTAACATGTCTAGCCTGTTTATCTATGGATAACAGGGTTGACGTGTTATGCTCCACCCAGCCAGTTTTTCACCACAAAATGGTCAAAAAGAGTAGAACCAGTCCACCTGCTTTTACACTGTGATTTGACTGTTATCCAAGATGGCGTAGCAGTCAGATGTCTTTGTCCTGTCGTGTCCCTTGTATATATCTTTTTACATCTTTTCTTCGCATATCTTTTAAAAATATTTTCCTAAACCTCAACTTCTAAATACTCTATGGTAGTATTTATTCTAACTTCATACTCGTCGCCAAACCCACTGGCTACAGGTTATCTACAAGTCTCTGCTAGGTAAAGCCCCACGTTATCTCAGCTCACTGGTCACCATAGCATCACCCACTCATAGCACGCGCTCCAGCAGGTATATCTCACTGGTCACCCCCAAAGCCAATTCCTCCTTTGGTCGTCTTTCCTTCCAGTTCTCTGCTGCCAATGACTGGAACGAACTACAAAAATCACTGAAGCTGGAGACTCGTATCTTCCTCACTAGCTTTAAGCACCAGCTGTCAGAGCAGTTCACAGATCACTGCACCTGTACATAGTCCATCTGTAAACAGCCCATCTATCTACCTCATCCCCATACTGTATTTAATTATTTATTTATCTTGCTCCTTTGCACCCCAGTATCTCTACTTGCACATTCATCTTCTGCACATCTACCATTCCAGTGTTTAATTGCTATATTGTAATTACTTTGTCACCATGGCCTATTTATTGTCTTAACTTACCTCATTTGTACTCACTGTATATAGACTTTTTGTTTTCTTTTGTTCTACTGTATTATTGACTGTATGTTTGTTTATTCCATGTGTAACTCTTGTTGTATGTGTCAAATTGCTATGCTTTATCTTGGCCAGGTCACAGTTGCAAATGAGAACTTGTTCTCAACTAGCCTACCTGGTTAAATAAAGGTGAAATAAATTTTTTAAAAATAAATAAAAAGATGTTCAATGTCTCTTTTGAAAAAATGGTTTAAAAGGAATAGTTTCACCATATTAAACCAAGAGTTCAGTTCAGATGACCAGGTTGATCTTAAAATGAGGGCTAGGTTTATTAGCATTTTTTTTACCTTTATTTCACTAATCTTCAGAACATACATTGTCAAAGCAACAAAATAACTAGGGCTTTACAGATGAAAGATGGTGCCGAAAGATAGGGCTTCAAGCCCCTAAGCAACTTCTTTTTTTTACAAGAATTGCACTACACCCGCAATAACATCTGCTAAACATGTGTATGTGACCAATACAATTTGATTTTGACAATGATAGTAAAAACTTGGAGAAATGTTGGTGTCAAGTGGGTTAAAAAGTAACAGAGTGTGAAGAGAGGGACATGTCAAATTTGGAATTTGGGCACTTTAGCAAATCTATTCATATAAACAAGTCTGATTGATTGAATTCTCCATGTGGTCTATATTAAAGTGCACGTCATTAAATATAAATGGCTTTGAAAATGCTATATTGGTGCACATTTTCTACTTAAAAGATCAGTGCAGTCAAAAACGGGATTTTCCTGTGTTTTATATACACTGAGAGTACAAAGCTCTTTCCATGACGTAGAATAACCAGTTTGAGTGTGTCAAGAACTGCAGCACTGCTGTGTATTTTACACTCAACAGCTTCCCGTGTCTATCAAGAATGGTCCACCACCCAAAGGACAACCAACCAATTTGACATGACTGTGGGAAGCATTGGACACTGTTTAGAGGTCATACCCGACTAATTGAGGGTGTTTTGAGGGCGAAAAAGGGGGTGCAACTGTTTGTAAATAAGAATTTGTTCTTAACTGACTTGCCTAGTTAAATAAAGGTTAAATAAAATAAAAAATAACTCGATATTAAGGTGTACCTAATGTTTTGTACACTCAGTGTGAAAATATACACTGAGGTCGGAATAATACTGTGAAGTTGTGAAAATTATGATAATGCCCTTTTTGGGTAAGAAATGTTTGAAACCTGTTTTGGTGGGATGGAGATTTTGGCCTGCCTGTTGACATCACCAGATGGTAAATTAGTTAATAGACCAATAGGAAATAGAGTTGCAAACATCCCTGCCAATAACACATTTTCAGTTTTCCCCTCCCCACTTCCATACAGTCCTAGCAACATTTTGCAAAAGAAATTGCTCTTTGCTAAGAAGCGAATTTTGTTAATTTTTCACAATTTTAATTGAAAACAATCATATAAAAACGTCTGCATTGGACCTTTAAAATATCAAAGGGGGAAAAAAAGGCACTAATTTCATGGAACAACCCAGGTAAGGTGTGATGTCACCTCTCGAGGGGTGAGGCCGGAAGAAATCCTCGAGCTCTTCCCAATCTCAGGATGGGATATTTATGTTGACAAACTTTCCTCCAGAACATCTGGCAAGCAACGTCCTCTCTCTGTCTGATCAAACTCATCTGAGCATCATCATCACCATCAGCTAGTAGTGGCAGCAGCCTCCTATCTCTCTAGGCAGCAGCCAACTATTTCTCTAGGCAGCAGCCTCCCATCTCTCTATGCAGCAGCCTCCTATCTCTCTAGGCAGCAGCCTCCCATCTCTCTATGCAGCAGCCTCCCATCTCTCTATGCAGCAGCCTCCCATCTCTCTATGCAGCAGCCTCCTATCTCTCTAGGCAGCAGCCAACTATTTCACTAGGCAGCAGCCTCCTATCTGTCTAGGCAGCAGCCTCCCATCTGTCTAGGCAGCAGCCTCCCGTCTCTCTGGGCAGAAGCCTCCCGTCTCTCTAGGCAGCGGCCTCCCGTCTCTCTAGGCAACGGCCTCCCGTCTCTCTAGGCAACGGCCTCCCGTCTCTCTAGGCAACGGCCTCCCGTCTCTCTAGGCAACGGCCTCCCGTCTCTCTAGGCAACGGCCTCCCGTCTCTCTAGGCAACGGCCTCCCGTCTCTCTAGGCAACGGCCTCCCGTCTCTCTAGGCAACGGCCTCCCGTCTCTCTAGGCAACGGCCTCCCGTCTCTCTAGTCAACGGCCTCCCGTCTCTCTAGTCAACGGCCTCGTATCTCTCTGGGCAGCGGCCTCGTATCTCTCTGGGCAGCAGCCTCCTATTTCTCTAGGCAGCAGCCTCCCATCTCTCTAGTCAGCAGCCTCCCATCTCTCAAGACAGCAGCCTCCCATCTCTCAAGTCAGCAGCCTCCCTTCTCTCAAGTCAGCAGCCTCCCATCTCTCTAGGCAACAGCCTCCCGTCTCCCTAGGCAGCAGCCTCCCATCTCCCTAGGCAGCAGCCTCCCATCTCTCTAGGCAGCAGCCTCCCTTCTCTCTAGGCAGCAGCCTCCCTTCTCTCTAGGCAGCTGCCTCCCATCTCTCTAGGCAGCAGCCTCCCATCTCTCTAGGCAGCAGCCTCCCTTCTCTCTAGGCAGCAGCCTCCCTTCTCTCTAGGCAGCAGTCTCCCTTCACTCTAGGCAGCAGGCTCCATTCTCTCTAGGCAGCTGCCTCCCATCTCTCTAGGCAGCAGCCTCCCATCTCTCTAGGCAGCAGCCTCCCATCTCTCTAGGCAGCAGCCTCCCATCTCTCTAGGCAGCTGCCTCCCATCTCTCTAGGCAGCAGCCTCCCATCTCTCTAGGCAGCAGCCTCCCTTCTCTCTAGGCAGCAGCCTCCCTTCTCTCTAGGCAGCAGGCTCCATTCTCTCTAGGCAGCAGCCTCCCATCTCTCTAGGCAGCTGCCTCCCATCTCTCTAGGCAGCTGCCTCCATTCTCTCTAGGCAGCTGCCTCCCATCTCTCTAGGCAGCTGCCTCCCATCTCTCTAGGCAGCAGCCTCCCATCTCTCTAGGCAGCAGCCTCCATTCTCTCTAGGCAGCAGCCTCCCTTCTCTCTAGGCAGCAGCCTCCCTTCTCTCTAGGCAGCAGCCTCCCTTCTCTCTAGGCAGCAGCCTCCATTCTCTCTAGGCAGCAGCCTCCATTCTCTCTAGGCAGCAGACTCCATTCTCTCTAGGCAGCTGCCTCCCATCTCTCTAGGCAGCAGCCTCCCATCTCTCTAGGCAGCAGCCTCCCATCTCTCTAGGCAGCAGCCTCCCGTCTCTCTAGGCAGCAGCCTCCCGTCTCTCTAGGCAGCAGCCTCCCGTCTCTCTAGGCAGCAGCCTCCCGTCTCCCTAGGCAGCAGCCTCCCATCTCCCTAGGCAGCAGCCTCCCTTCTCTCTAGGCAGCAGCCTCCCTTCTCTCTAGGCAGCAGCCTCCCTTCTCTCTAGGCAGCAGCCTCCCTTCTCTCTAGGCAGCAGCCTCCCTTCTCTCTAGGCAGCAGCCTCCCTTCTCTCTAGGCAGCAGCCTCCCTTCTCTCTAGGCAGCAGGCTCCATTCTCTCTAGGCAGCAGCCTCCCATCTCTCTAGGCAGCAGCCTCCCTTCTCTCTAGGCAGCAGCCTCCCTTCTCTCTAGGCAGCATTCTCCCTTCTCTCTAGGCAGCAGCCTCCCTTCTCTCTAGGCAGCAGCCTCCCTTCTCTCTAGGCAGCAGCCTCCATTCTCTCTAGGCAGCAGCCTCCATTCTCTCTAGGCAGCAGCCTCCCTTCACTCTAGGCAGCAGCCTCCCTTCACTCTAGGCAGCAGCCTCCTTTCACTCTAGGCAGCAGCCTCCCTTCTCTCTAGGCAGCAGCCTCCCAGCTCTCTCGGCAGCAGCCTCCCAGCTCTCTAGGCAGCAGCCTCCCAGATCTCTAGGCAGCAGCCTCCCATCTCTCTAGGCAGCAGCCTCCCATCTCTCTAGGCAGCAGCCTCCCATCTCTCTAGGCAGCAGCCTCCCATCTCTCTAGGCAGCAGCCTCCCAGCTCTCTAGGCAGCAGCCTCCCATCTCTCTAGGCAGCAGCCTCCCATCTCTCTAGGCAGCAGCCTCCCATCTCTCTAGGCAGCAGCCTCCCATTTCTCTAGGCAGCAGCTTCCTATTTCTCTAGGCAGCAGCTTCCCTTCTCTCTAGGCAGCAGGCTCCATTCTCTCTAGGCAGCTACCTCCCATCTCTCTAGGCAGCAGCCTCCCATCTCTCTAGGCAGCAGCCTCCCGTCTCCCTAGGCAGCAGCCTCCCATCTCTCTAGGCAGCAGCCTCCCATCTCTCTAGGCAGCAGCCTCCCATCTCTCTAGGCAGCAGCCTCCCATCTCTCTAGGCAGCAGCCTCCCATCTCTCTAGGCAGCAGCCTCCCATCTCTCTAGGCAGCTGCCTCCCATCTCTCTAGGCAGCAGCCTCCCATCTCTCTAGGCAGCAGCCTCCCATCTCTCTAGGCAGCAGCCTCCCATCTCTCTAGGCAGCAGCCTCCCATCTCTCTAGGCAGCAGCCTCCCATCTCTCTAGGCAGCAGCCTCCCATCTCTCTAGGCACAGACATATGCTGTACGCTGGCTCCCTCCAGTAACTCTTACTGTACTGTGGCTCCTGTGTTTGTTATTGGGAGTGTGTGGATATGAGACTCAGCACCTATCTGACACTAGGTAGGACAGGGAGTGGAGAGGTACTGCTGGGCCCTCTGAGAGGGATTACTGTGCTGAATATGTAAGGGGAGGAGGGAGGGGAAAAGTGAGTAAGAGAGAGAACGGCAGGGAGGGATGTGCTAATTCACAAATGTGTTTTGATTAAAAGAAAAATGTAGGTTACTGTTTTTCATATAGACGGCAACGTGATCATTATGTTCAGTGATAAATAACATGAAGTGTCGAGCTGAATCTTAACCTGAGCCCTTTCTACACAGTAAGATCCAATGATGCCTGTTTTTCTCAGTCTGGGAAGGACCTGTGTCAACTCATCTGACCCAGTCAACATAACATTTATCCTCCATGACTGGGCCAGTGACATCATCAACTCTGCAAATATATCCTCTGGTTGTTTATTGTCCAAAACACATTTATACTAGAAACACATTTATACTAGAAACACATTTATACTTTATTTCCATTCTGCAGAATAAAGAAACTGTCAGGACAGGAATGAGACAATATTGGGTTTAAATTTAGAGCAAGAGGTAGACTTAGCCCTGGGTTGGAGGAGAGTGTTGACAGACAGACCAGCCAACCACACCAGTCTAGGGCTGCATCCCAAATGGCACCCTATTCCCTATATAGTGAACTACTTTTGACCAGGGCCCATAGGGAACAGGGTGCCATTTGGGACCCCAGCCTAGAGCCTTATAGTTAAACACTTCAACCCAGACTGATGCTGGAATAATAGGGTACTGAATAGCTTGTATGTTCATCATTCATCCGTCTCTCTTATTTTTTCTTCGCTGTCCTCTCTGTCATGTTCACATGATATTATTACTGTCTCTGTTGTTTTACAGCTGTAGCTAAAATGACAGACGCCATGGCAACCTCTGATGCTTTTCATGCCAGTTTCTATGGTGAGCTGGGGGTGTTGGGCATGTTATCCAATGGGATCAGTGCGTTCCTGGTTCTACTGCAGAACTTCAACACCACTAGAACCGGAGTACAGGCGCACGGGGTGGAAAACATTCTGGCAGGAACGCTAATCCATCCATCCATCATGATCACTGTCACAATGACTAACTCTACTCTTTGTTCTTGCTGTTGTGTGTTTTAGGCGATTGTTCATTATCACTAACAGTGTTGTGTGTTTTAGGTGGTTGTTCAACATCACTAACAGTGTTGTGTGTTTTAGGTGGTTGTTCAACATCACTAACAGTGTTGTGTGTTTTAGGTGGTTGTTCAACATCACTAACAGTGTTGTGTGTTTTAGGTGGTTGTTCAACATCACTAACAGTGTTGTGTGTTTGCAGGTGGTTGTTCAACATCACTAACAGTGTTGTGTGTTTGCAGGTGTTCACCTGATCCTGATAGGTGGAATGTGTCAGCTGATTTCCGGCCTCCTAAGCAGCACTGCCTTCATCAACTACGCACCACTCTGGGGGAGCTACGGCACCACTCTGGGGGAGCTACGGCACCACTCTGGGGGAGCTACGGCACCACTCTGGGGGAGCTACGCACCACTCTGGGGGAGCTACGACACCACTCTGGGGGAGCTACGGCACCACTCTGGGGGAGCTACGGCACCACATGCATCTTCCAGGGTGTCTCCCAACCAATCACAACCAACTTGATCCTGTCACATGACCTAATGAGCAGCATGACAACGCCCACTTCTTTCATAACCAATCTATCCCTGTCAGCGGAACTCCCCTACATCCTCCTCTCCTTCCTGTTGGCCTTCTGCTCAGCCATGGTAATCATCATCACGCTGACTCTGCTGTTCAAGGCTGTGGTATTGGGAGTGTCCTCCGCCTGGCCACTAAATTGTCTCCGGTATTCTAGAAATCCTCATCCTCCTTTTCGCCGTGTATGGCAGCCCCGCCATGCTGGTGAAAGGCCTGGCACAGTGCCACATCCTGAAAGAGTTCAGCACCCCCCTATTTAACGTGCTCTTACTGGGGACCAATCAAATCCCTTTGGCCAGTGCTCAGAGCCTTTGACAGGAGAAGAAGAAGAACACGAAGTACACTGAACCCCAGGCACTTGTTTTTTCTTGCTACACCGTGTCTCCTTTCATCCTGCTGTTCTACATTACATTTTACATTTACATTTCAGTCATTTAGCAGACGCTCTTATCCAGAGCAACTTACAGTAGTGAGTGCATAAATTTTTTTTTTCTTCGTACTGGTCCCCCGTGGGAATCGAACCCACAACCCTGGCGTTGCAAACACCATGCTCTACCAACTGAGCCACACGGGACTGTCTTCGGCTATGTCACATCCTTCTCCCTGGGGGCCGTGTGGGTGTCCATCCTCTCTGCTCCTCAGCTCCTCTCCAGCTACTAAGCTCACCTGCGCCATGACGGCTACCTGGCCACCTAGGCTGGACTGCACGCCACCTACTGGCTGACCAAGGCATGTGAGGAGTTTGTGTTGATGCCCGTAATAGTGCCGGTGCCGGAGGGAGAGGTAGCTGCTGGGAGACAGTCGATGGTTGGTGAATGGTTCTTCGTGACTGCGGTGCTGCTCCTCCTAGTGGTGAGTCTGAATAACGACACCCTGGAAGTTGCCCACAATGCTTTGTTTCTGCTGCTGTCTGTCTCCACTGTCCCCCAGATCCCCCTCCCTGTTTGCCCGCTCCTCGCTTTACGGGAAGTTCTGCCGCCTCATCAACTCCATTTCTGAGAAGATTCTGATCTCCGTGGGTCCTCAGCTTGTCTCCTCTTACCGCCTCCGCTCTGTCCTGTGATGCTGATGTTCCCCGGGGAAACTCCAGGGGGCGCTGTCATCACCACCGACCATTCAGATCACTGACACTCTATTCTACCTGACCAATGGGTCGGTAGCTCTCTCGGCGCACCAATCGGCCTTGTCCAGTCAGTGGTTGGTGATACTGCGGCTGAGTGTCCGTGGGTGCTGGTGTTGGGAACAGTGGTACAGGGGTTGGTCAGCAGACTGCAGGTCAGGGGAGGACAGAGGTTTGGGTCCGTCATCCCATCCTTCAGCCCTTCTTGTCTGGGCTACATGGACATGGTATCACTTCGCAGGTACACGGTTGACTTGTGCTGCCTCCTAAATGACACCCAATTCCCTATATAGGGCTCTCGTCAAATGTAGTGAACTATATAGGGAATAGGGTACCATTTGGGATGTACCCTGAAAGATTAGAATACTTTATTTTACATTAGGTTTACACAAAACTAACATTTATCTTTGGCACTGACATGCACACACATTGACAGATCCTAACAGGATGAATGTGCCTTTTAAGTTTAGCCTAAATCATGCAATAAATGTCAAAAGGAGATTTGCAGCAAAATGAGTCAGTGTTGCTGTTGTTGTTGTCGTCTCCATGCTCTGTGACCTGTTTAGTAACCAGTACTCTCTTGTCTGTTTTCAGGCCTCATGCTACAGATCTCTCCAGCAGGGTCCTTAGGGTTCACAGCTGGAGTCATCGCTTTTCTGGTCATGAACGCTTTCCTCATGCTCATGAAATGACCAAAATCTACCTCTTCACCTGCTTCAACAGATAAAAAGAGTGAAAACTGAGGTTGTGTTTGGCACCCTACTGCTTATACCCTTATAGGCCTTGGTAAAAACTAATGCTTCACCATATAGTGCAGGGACCATCAACTATATTCAGCCGAGGGTTGATTACAAATAATTTGTAGACTGCAAATTGACTGCAGGAAGCCCAAACAGATATAACATTTGATGAAAACATAGTCATTTCTATACGATCACATATATCTCTCTATTATGTGAGGGAATACTTTGGAACCGATTTCCAAAATTGAAATCACTTGGAGCTGATTTGCTAGTGTTTTTCCAGTCTTTTATGTCCAACAAATTATTTGGATCAGAACATTTTAGGGGCCAAATTAAATCGCCTGTGGGCCGCCATTGGTGAAGCCTGATATAGGGCATAGGTGGCCATTAGGGACACATGCAGTATATTCATCCTGCATTCCTAACTTTCTGCATGAATCCGCTCCACCTCTCCATCTCTCCACCCCCCAGCTGTGAATGGGAACCTGGTCCTCTTCTCTCTGACCACAGTCATGGAGGTGGTCTTGGTCTGTTTCCTCCTGTCCACCCTCCAACAGCTCCCCTACCCGTTTGAGAGTAAGGAACCAGTTTCTCACCTCATTCCATTTACAATGCTCTTACAGCACTTGTCTCAGACCTCACAGTTTCTCTGCCACAGTGACCATGTACGCTTTCTGTTCAAAACATTGCATCATATACACAATGTTTTGATACCTAGACGTCAGTTAAATGTTACTGTTCTAACATTGCTCTGGCATCCTTCCTGCAGTTGCCATGCTAGCTGTCTTCTCTATCATCTGTGTGTATGGAGCCCTGGTATCGCTGGTCAACTGTTCCTTCTGAGACTGCTGCCCCGCCACTTGTGAGAACAATACACTCCTTTTCCGATTCTATTCCGTTGCATTCGGGTTCTGTTCCATTCCGAGTCCCTGACCGAGTCGCCGGACACCTGTGTGATGTCACCGGTCCGCTCGTCATCACATCTGCACCACAACATGGCCATCAGGTAACAGTATCAAAATACTCACCTGTACTTAAGCCTGTTGGTGCTTAGTCATTAAACCTTATAGTGGTAAATGATCACATTTATACAATTAAATAAATGGTGCACACTGCAGCACCAATGTAATTATTAGATACCAACATTTTGACAGCTATGCTACCTTCATATGGGTTTCATCAAATGATGACTATTTAACCTGCAGAGCACTATTTGATGTGATGCTGAGAGGAACGTCAGTATTGAAGTATTTCTGCATCCAGGAGGCTGGTTATAGAGCAGTTTAATCTTTCCTGTCAGACTGGTTTCAGATCAGTCAGCCTGCTGTGTAAACATACAGTTATAGTAATGTATCTGTGTTAGTTCTCTACTAGTTACTAGGCCATAATGTAAATGTTATTTACTCTTTATGCAGTTCTGAACCAGAATCTGAATTTACTCTGATACTGTCTTCCTAATACTGATAGTGACGCTGTCTCCTCTACCTGTGTGTGTTTCAGTCGTCTGGGCCATAAGATCCAGGGTGTTTTGTGGACGTGGATTCCAACGAGGTCGTAGCCTCTACAGTGGTCAACTGCCTCAAGATAGATGAAAGTATGATGTCACAGTGCAGTACAGAAGTCCACTATAATAAGTCATAACTAACCTCTTAGGCTGTGGGTTGTCTCACCTGGGGTTGCAACATTCCAATACCTTTCCCCAAATTCCTGGATTTCAGAAGGGTTTAAGTAGAAATTTCCGGAATCGTCCAACCAGGAATTTAGTTAAAGTTACCAGGACTTTGCAACCCTAGTCCCACCCAATGGTCCCTTGTGTGAGGATCCAGGTGGTCAGGGGTGGTCTGCCAGTCACTGGGATGACAACACAACTTGGGATGGGGGGAGGTGGAATAGTGGAGAACAGTGTGAGGTTTACTCAGTAGCAGTGCAAACATCATGGTACAGCTACAGTATATGGACACTCAATCATTATGGTACTTTCTAATGGTAAGTTTACAAACATATACAAAGCCCCACCTGCCCTGAGTTAATTGAGTTAATTAAGCCGCATACAAACATGGTCTCTTTTTTGCTTTCTTGAGATGGGCAGCTTCAAAATGCAGATATTTCAGCCAAGCTCAGTGCTTTCTTGGTGGTGGGACAGCCAGCGGAGAATACGGAGCGTAGGGGGTGGTAATGTTCTTGAGTTGCTCCGTGATTGGCTCAGTGTTCTGTCACTCATGGGGACACTACATCTGAAACAGCCCACTTGAGGGCGAGGAGCTCAAGTTTCATACTGCTGTAGTTCCTGTCATTCTTTTCAGCATTACGGAGCATCCTGCTGGCGTGCGCTATTACTCTCTTCCTATCTCCTTGCTGCTGGTAGAGAACAGCACCTAATCCTAGGCCACTTGCATCTGTCTCTACAATGAAAGTACGAGTAAAATCTGCATAACCTAACACATGAGCAGGGGTAAGTTTCTCTTTCAACAGCTCAAAAGCAGCCTGGCACTCGGATGTCCATGAACCTTCAAACAACCGTTTAGCTTTTGCAGGGCTATCTACTCTGAGGCACGCATTTACTATGTCATGGAGAGGGCCAGCCAGTTTGGAAAAACCCTCAATGAACCTCCTGTAGTAGCTAGAGAAGCCAAGAAACGACCTCAGATCTTTGACTGTACTAGGGACTTGCCACTGTTTTACGGAGGTGATCTTCTCTGGGTCTATCCCAATACCCTCTGCTGAAATCTGATCCCCAAGGAAACATACTTCTTGCTAAAGGAAATGGCACTTCTCAAGCTTCACTTTCAACACTCTCTCAAATCTCTCCTTGTGGTCCTGGAATGTCTGAGAGAACACAAGTATGTCATCCAAGTATACAAACAGTATCTCAAAGATAAGGTCCCTCATAACCTTGCATGAGTCATTGAAACGTCGTAGGGCTATTACAAACCCCAAACGGCATTCTAAGATACTCCCATAGGCCAAAAGGAGTTGTAAAGGCAGTCTTGTGTCTGTCAGTTTCTTGTATTGCAACCTGATGGTAACCACTGGCAAGATTAATAGTTGAAAATAACTTTGCACCGCGAAGGGCATCAAAACTTTTGTCGATGCGAGGCAAAGGAAAAGCATCACATCTGTTTTTTTGCGTTCAGTCGCCTATATTCAACACATAGACGAAGACTCCCATCACTCTTGTGGACTAGGACCACAGGGGAAGTGTATGAGCTAGAGCTAGCCTGGATGACACCCTTCTCCAGAAGCTTGATGATGTTCTCCCTAACCTCTTTGTACTGTGTAGGAGGAATGCGGCATTAGGGCTGTGTTACTGGTGTGTCATCGAACAAATGAATCTCGTGCTTGACTTTATCAGTATAACCCAGGTCCTCATCCTGGAATGCAAACACGTCTGAGTAACTTGCCAAAAGACCAGCTAGCGCGGCTTGTTCTTCCTGTTTCCCACCGATATGTACGCTGTCCAATATCAACTGAACGTCACTGTCAGATGTTTGACCTTTTCTGTCAACAGTCACTTCTTCTGTGGGCAGAGACACGCTCGAACCGCACCTCACATTGATCACTGTCAACACACCCAACTTGAGTCAGAATGCCAAGTTGGGTCCTAGGGTTCCTCCACACATCCTCCTGAAAGAAATGTACAACTTGAACTGGAAACCAATGACTCTTTGACTCCACAAGTGTGGGAAAGACCAGGAGACCACCTGACAACGGTGTGTTAGCTGGCTCCAACAGCATCCTAGTGCTGTCTCCCAAGAGAATTTGATGTCTCCTTGCATAGACTGTGGCTATGGAAGACACAGGTACATGTATAGTATCCCTACCAGCCACACGGCAGCTGAAGACTTTTCAATTACATCACATTTCTGTACTCGCTGAAAGGCTTCTCGCCAATTAGAATCCAACTCACAGCCTAGAGTTGTCTCAAACTCAGCATGGACTAGTTGTCTGCATCTGCTGATGATGTTCATTCCAAGGAGACCTGGTACTGTAGTCTGTGATTGATTAGGATCTTTGACTACCAGGAAGCACCACCTGGATAAAGTTGTCCCCATGGTCTCTACATCTAACTCAAGGTAACCTAGGTAAGGGATGTCCAACCCGTTAGCTGTAGTTATCTTAAGCCATCCTGCTGTAGAAAGCATGTCTTCATCTTCCCCGAATAAGTGTTCTCTGAAGAATGACTGAAGAATGATGGTAATATTGTTGTATGGTGGTATTATACATTTTGTATTGCAGACTTGTAGTGGTGTAAAAATGTTATATGACGTACTGTTTTATATTTTGTGTATGTAATGTAAGTGCCTTAATGTGTTTGACCCCAGGAAGAGTAGCTGCTGCCTTGGTGGTCCCTAATAAATACAAATATTCATCTTTAAAACAAAAGCAATTTAGGTCAAAATAGTTAATATTAACAAAAGAACTAGGACAAACAGTGCAAATAGATAGCAATAAAAACAGTACCATAGAGGCACAGAATAAGTTAGAGGTAAAACAAAAATAAACGAAGGATCTTATTCAAGGAAGACAAAGGTTAATATATTTTAACAATAAAGTGAACTGGATGGACTATGGGGAAAAAAATGCACCAAATTGTTTCATCTTCAGGATAGAAATGCTACCAAAAAGGTTTTACTGAAACTTTTTACAAATGACAGAGTCACCCATGATTCACCAAACAATATTTTGAAAGAGGACGCAAAGTACTTTAAGCATATGCTTTTGTTTCAGTCTCCTCCATCTCCACTAACCAAAGTTAATTCTATGGATTTTTTGTATTTTAATAATGTAGAATTAACAGCTGTACAGAATGACTCATGTGGAAGCAAAATTACAGAGGAGGAACTTCTTAATGCAATTAAAGCCTTTAAGGCTGGGATGAATGGCATACCAGTTTTTGATGTACTCAGAGAACCGTTATTAGCATATTTTAACCAATCCTATAAAAATGGTAGATTATCAGATACTCAACAAGAAGGTCTGATTTCATTACTACTGAAACAGGACCCAAGTGGTAAATAAACTCAGCAAAAAAAGAAACGTCATCTTACTGTCAACTGCGTTTATTTTCATCAAACTTATCATGTGTAAATATTTGTATGAACATAACAAGATCCAACAACAGACATAAACTGAACAAGTTCCACAGACATGTGACTAACAGATATTGAATAATGTGTCCCTGAACAAAGGGAGGGTCAAAATCTAAAGTAACAGTCAGTATCTGGTGTGGCCACCAGCTGCATTAAGTACTGCTGTGCATCTCCTCCTCATGGACTGTACCAGATTTGCCAGTTCTTGCTGTGAGATGTTACCCCACTCTTCTACCAAGGCACCTGCAAGTTCTCTGACATTTATGGGGGGAATGGCACTAGCCAAATCAAATCAAATCAAATCAAATTTATTTATATAGCCCTTCGTACATCAGCTGAAATCTCAAAGTGCTGTACAGAAACCCAGCCTAAAACCCCAAACAGCAAGCAATGCATGTGAAAGAAGCACGGTGGCTGGGAAAAACTCCCTAGGAAAAACTCCTGAGAAAGGCCAAAAACCTAGGAAGAAACCTAGAGAGGAACCAGGCTATGAGGGGTGGCCAGTCCTCTTCTGGCTGTGCCGGGTGGATATTATAACAGAACATGGTCAAGATGTTAAAATGTTCGTAAATGACCAGCATGGTCAAATAATAATAATCATAGTAATTGTCGAGGGTGCAACAAGCACGTCCGGTGAACAGGTCAGGGTTCCGTAGCCGCAGGCAGAACAGTTGAAACTGGAGCAGCAGCATGGCCAGGTGGACTGGGGACAGCAAGGAGTCATCATGCCAGGTAGTCCTGAGGCATGGTCCTAGGGCTCAGGTCCTCCGAGAGAAAGAAAGAAAGAGAGAAAGAGAGAATTAGAGAGAGCATATTTACATTCACACAGGACACCGGATAAGACAAGAGAATACTCCAGATGTAACAGACTGACCCTAGCCCCCTGACACATAAACTACTGCAGCATAAATACTGGAGGCTGAGACAGGAGGGATCAGAAGACACTGTGGCCCCATCCGATGATACCCCCGGACAGGGCCAAACAGGCAGGATATAACCCCACCCACTTTGCCAAAGCACAGCCCCCACACCACTAGAGGGATATCTACAACCACCAACTTACCGTCCGAAGACAAGGCCGAGTATAGCCCACAAAGATCTCCGCCACGGCACAACCCAAGGGGGGGGCGCCAACCCAGACAGGAAGACCACGTCAGTGGCTCAACCTACTCAAGTGACGCACCCCTCCCATGGACGGCATGGAAGAACACCAGTAAGTCAGTGACTCAGCCCCTGTAAAAGGGTTAGAGGCAGAGAATCCCAGTGGGAAGAGGGGAACCGACAAGGCAGAGACAGGGGCTCACCCTCCTATCCAACAGGTCCCAGAAACCCAGCGCTTAAAAACAAGGTGTCATTGTACGCTGATGATTCATGTTTTCTTTCAAATCCACAATTTGGACCCCTCCATAGCCTCATAGAGGATCTAGATACTTTTTCTAACGTCTCTGGATTACAACCAAATTATGGTAAATGTACTATATTACGTATTGGATCACAAAAAAATATAACTTTTACATTGATGTGTAGTTTACCAATCAAACAGTCTGACGGTAATGTGGACATATTTGGTATTCATACCCCGAAAGAAAGAAATTCTCTCACTACAATACATTTTAATAGAAAGTTAGCAAAAATAGATACAATCTTGCTACCATGGAGAGGAAAATACCCATATATTTGTGGAAAAATCACCCTGATTAACTCTTTAGTCATATCCCAGTTTACCTATTTGCTTATGGCCTTGCCTACGCCAAAGTATTTGTTTTTTAAATTAAATGAGCAAAAAAATATTGATTTTTTTTTGGAACGGCAAGCCAGACAAAATTAAACTGGCCTATTCATATAATAAATCATTTCTGCTCTTTAATTGCTTGTTACTTTTATTTCTTATTCTTATCCATATTTTTTTAAACTGCATTGTTGGTTAGGGGCTCGTAAGTAAGCATTTCACTGTAAGGTCTACACCTGTTGTATTCGGCGCATGTGACTAATACAATTTGATTTGATTTGAATTCAGAGGGCAGAAATTATTAAATGTTAAGCATTAGACCTCTCACGAAAGATTTCAGTCATACAAAAGTTATACTTAAATCCAAACTGGTTCTCTAACAGATTATTAAGAATGTCTCACCCCTTGTTCAAGAATGGCCTTTTTCCCTTTATTCAGATTACCACCTCTCACTTTGGTTAAATAATGTACAAAATATCACCATTTTTTAAAACAAGCCTTAGAATGTTGGTTGCAATTTCAGTTTAATCCACCAAGAAAGACAAGAAATAATCCAACAAATATTATAGTTAAATAAAAAAATACTAATTGATAAAAAATAAAAAAATAAGTATAATCTTTGTAAATTATATCATAAATAGGACTGGTGGAGGAGTTGTGTCACACATGCAGCTAACATTAATATGGAAATATCTGCTCTACCAAAATTACCACCAACTAATTGCAGCATTATCGCAAAAATGGAAAAGGCAAGTGGAAAAGGGAAAAAGTAAGAAACTTGTCTGTCGACCCTGCATTAAAGACCAAAATTGGTTAAAGAAAATTGTGATGAATAAAAAAGTATAGCAGTTTCAATTAAGGACAACAAAAAAAAATCACAGCTGTGCCATCTAGTTTGCAAAATAGTTGGGAAGAGATTTTCGATGGATCAGTTCCATGGCACATGGTTTATGAGCTGATACACAAAATGAAGCCGGATTCAAGAATTTTCCAATTTAAATTATTATATAAAATTCTTGCAACCAATAGAATGCTATATGTACACTGCTCAAAAAAATAAAGGTGCAGCTCATCCAGGATGGCACATCAATGCGAGCTGTGGCAAGAAGGTTTGCTGTGTCTGTCAGCGTAGTGTCCAGAGCATGGAGGCGCTACCAGGAGACAGGCCAGTACATCAGGAGACGTGGAGGAGGCCGTAGGAGGGCAACAACCCAGCAGCAGGACCGCTACCTCCGCCTTTGTGCAAGGAGGAGCAGGAGGAGCACTGCCAGAGCCCTGCAAAATGACCTCCAGCAGGCCACAAATGTGCATGTGTCTGCTCAAACGGTCAGAAACAGACTCCATGAGGGTGGTATGAGGGCCCGACGTCCACAGGTGGGGGTTGTGCTTACAGCCCAACACCGTGCAGGACTTTTGGCATTTGCCAGAGAACACCAAGATTGGCAAATTCACCACTGGCACCCTGTGCTCTTCACAGATGAAAGCAGGTTCACACTGAGCACATGTGACAGCCGTGACAGAGTCTGGAGACGCCGTGGAGAACGTTCTGCTGCCTGCAACATCCTCCAGCATGACCGGTTTGGCGGTGGGTCAGTCATGGTGTGGGGTGGCATTTCTTTGGGGGGGCCGCACAAACCTCCATGTGCTCGCCAGAGGTCGCCTGACTGCCATTAGGTACCGAGATGAGATACTCAGACCCCTTGTGAGACCATATGCTGGTGCGGTTGGCCCTGGGTTCCTCCTAATGCAAGACAATGCTAGACCTCATGTGGCTGGAGTGTGTCAGCAGTTCCTGCAAGAGGAAGGCATTGATGCTATGGACTGGCCCGCCCGTTCCCCAGACCTGAATCCAATTGAGCACATCTGGGACATCATGTCTCGCTCCATCCACCAACGCCACGTTGCACCACAGACTGTCCAGGAGTTGGCGGATGCTTTAGTCCAGGTCTGGGAGGAGATCAGTCAGGAGACCATCCGCCACCTTATCAGGAGCATGCCCAGGCATTGTAGGAAGGTCATACAGGCACGTGGAGACCACACACACTACTGAGACTCATTTTGACTTGTTTTAAGGACATAACATCAAAGTTGGATCAGCCTGTAGTGTGGTTTTCCACTTTAATTTTGAGTGTGACTCCAAATCCAGACCTCCATGGGTTGATAAATTGGATTTCCATTGATTATTTTTGTGTGATTTTGTTGTCAGCACATTCAACTATGTAAAGAAAAAAGTATTTAATAAGATTATTTCTTTCATTCAGATCTAGGATGTGTTGTTTAAGTGTTCCCTTTATTTTTTTGAGCAGTATATATATATATATATATATATATATATATATAGGGGATACAACCATCCCAGCTCTGCATATTTAGCTGCTAAGAGACAGAATCATTAAATAATTTGTTTTGATACTGTCCATATGTAGCTTGTTTTTGGTTGCAGGTTCAGGAATGGCTAAATAATTTCAACATTTACCTGCAGCTAACTATGCAAATAGCACTGCTGGATGATTTGTAAAGTCATAGTCAATCGATCAATAGTATAATAATACTTTTAGCAAAAAAGTTTCTTTAATTTCAAATCTGTAGAAACTATGAGAATAGAAAGGTTCAGAACTTTTGTGAAACCTCACAGCAAGTTGAAAAATATATGGCAAATAGAAATCAAAACTGGATGGTCTTTAGAGATGGATGGGAGGGGTTGAGGGTAGCTGAAGGATGGGACTAAAAACAAACAAAAGATAACTAATGTAAAATATACTGTGTCCGTAAAATGTATATAGTATGTATAAGCCTAAGTGTTACATTTACTCCAATTAGGGGAGGGGTAGTAGGGTTAGGGGAACATAATACAGGAAAATGTATATACACGTTCTTGTGCATGTGCAGCATCTCCTCTCCACGACCCCACACATGACTCAAGTTCACAGACAAAATAAAAACAATTTCAGACAAAATTCACATTTCTTGAAAGCATTGTTTACTAATGGGGAATGCAGTCAGAAGCTATAAAGGTGCTGCAGATGACAGTCTCCCCAGTTCTCTCTTTGCTGAAGCCATGAGTTCACGTTTCAGTGCCCAACAGGTCATAGATCTTATTTCTACAGATGTCCAGGAGGAACAAGATAACAATGATTTAGAAGAGGTGGTGGTATCTGAAGAAGAAGATGGGGAATAATACAACCCAGAGCATGATGCATCATCTCCAGATGAAGAAGAAATCCCCCAAGCTGAAAGAGAGACATTTTTGTCAAAGAACAGCAAAATAACATGGTCCTTGTCACCATATGACAACCAGGGCAGGATGGCAGCACAAAATGTCATAAGGATGACCCCAGGGCCCACAAGGCATGCAGATGCCCATGACATCGCCTCACCATTCTACATGTTCATCACGCCAGCCATCGGAAAAATCATCCTGGAAATGACAAATTTGGAGGGTTTCCGTAAATATGGAGACAACTGGAAAAGGGTGGATGAGATTGACCTGCGTGCCTACATGGGGCTGCTAATATTAACTGGTGTGTATAGGTCCCGAGACACAAGGCTGCATGTAGTCTCTGGGATGCAGAGAGTGGAAGGGCGATTTTCCGTGCCACGATGCCATTGAAAGTCTTTCACACTTTCTCAAGAATGATACGATTTGATAACCGTGAGTCAAGACCTGCAAGACGTGTGAGAGAAACTGGTGGCCATAAGAGAGGTCTGGGAGAAGTGGGTGGAGCGTCTGCCATACCTCTACAACCCTGGGCCTGAAGTAACAGTGGAGGAGCAACTGGTTCCATTCAGAGGTACATTTTTATTTTAATATCTGTAATGTAAGTGATTTTCACTGGTAATTTTATTATGTATTGCTGTAATATCATTGATTTATGTGATTGTTTTCTGTGACACTGATACTAATTACTGACAGATATCTCTTTTGCCAAAAAGTCACTGTCCGTTCCAGCAGTATATTCCCCGCAAGCCAGCAAAGCATGGCATCAAGATATGGGTGGCCTGTGACGCACAATCCAGCTACGCTTGGAAGATGCAAGTCTACACAGGGAAGCTGACCAGTGGAGGCCCAGAGAAGAACCAGGGGATGCGGGTTGTGCTTGATGTGACAGTTGGACTGAGGGGGCACAATGTCACGTGTGACAATTTCTTCACCTCTCATGAACTCAACCAGCAGCACCTGAAGAGGAAGATCACCATGGTTGGCACAGTTAGAAAGAACAAGCCTGAGCACACTGCACAAAACGGCTGAGATCAGTGATTGTGAAGACAGGAAGCCAGCCATCATCCTGGACAACAACCACAACAAAGGAGGCGTGGACAACCTGGACAATGTCACAACGTCGACTGAAGGTGGCGCCTCTCCTCGTTCGGGCGTTGCTCGGCGTCGCCGGCCTACTAGCTGCCACCGATCCTCTTTTCATTTTCTTTTGGTGGGGTCTAGTTTATGTGTGCACCTGTATTGGGTTAGATCGTTAGTGGGGGGATATTTAGTCTCTCTGTTTAGGTTTGGAGATTGTGCGGGATTGTTGTTGTTTGGTTAGGTTGGGGTTTAGGCATTCCCTCTGCATTTTTGTGTGTTAAGGCATACGAGTTTTTCTGGGCTGCGCCCCTACTCTGTTTTCGGGCTCTTACTGTTATTGTATTTTCGCCCTGCCTTACATGTTGTTGGCAGTTTTGGACTATTGCCTATTAAACGTGTGTTCACGGACCTTGGTCTCCTGCGCCTGACTTCACCGCTCCTGCTGCTTTGAGTTCCTGACAGACAAGGTGATTGGAACTCACAGCTGCAGGAGGATGACTGCCCGCTGGTCCCTTGTCATCTTACATAACATAATTTGTGTCCTCATACAACGCCTTCGTGATATGGAACAAGATCAATCCTACCTGGATGCCTGATAAGCGGAACAAGAGGAGGGTGTTCCTGGAGCAGCTGGGAAAGGCACTTGAAACCCCACACATTCAAAGAAGGGAGCACCTCCCCCACACAGCAGCCTCTGCCGCGCTTGTGAAAGCTGTTCAGGGTGCTGAATCTTGTCCTGATCCACCTGAGGCTGCAGCTGGGGCAGGCAAGAGGAGATGCCAATTCTGCCCCCCAAAGAAGGACTGTAAAACAAATACTATGTGCTGCACATGTGAGAAATACATCTGCAAAGTCCATGCACACACACTTGCATACTGTCCTACATGTGCTAATTAGAGTTGATTGATTAATGTTCTTCACATTGTTGTGTTGTATCTATTATCTTATTTTATTCTTATTTATTGTTGTTGTTTATACACCTTGTGGGAGGGGGCAATGGTTAAAAAAATGGGAGAAGACTAGTATTTTGTAGTTGAATTCCTCATTGTACAGTATATAAGAATGTATCACTATGTTGCCAAAAAAGTTCAAGACATTGTTTCCCTTCAATACAATGCATTCAAAACTACTTTCTGCACATTTCTGCTACTTTGTTAGGCTATACAAGTGCTATCTCTTGCTAAAGAATGTATGTTTACACCTACGCAGTAACTTTAGCAATACTAATAATAATAATAAACCTATACTTTAGTAAAGAAAACAATTATGACAGGTGTGTTGTAATAAAATGAGTAGTGTCCACTGATTAAATGCAGTCTATATGCATTGTCAAGAGAGAGAACCCAGATATTCACAAAGTTTGTGATGAATGACAGGTTGTTTCTTCATGCAAAATGGATTTGGGGTTTAAAATTCAATTAAGCTGCTTTATTTTAGGAGTTTAGTGAAGGCGCGTCATTTTTAACCCTTAGGACAAGGGCAGTATACAGAATGTTAAGACTACACAAGGGTAATACATTTTGAAAAATTTCTAAAAACCTGTTTTTGCTTTGTCATTATGGGGCATTGTGTGTAGATTGCTGAAAAAAATACATATTTAATACATCTTAGAATAAGGCTGTAACTTAACAAAATGTGGAAAAAGTCAAGGGGTCTGAATACTTTCCGAAGGTACTGTTTAAATCAATTTCACATTAAAACTCAACTATACTTAAATCTCCAGTTTTGATCTGTTTTCAATACCGTAACCAATATTTAGCATGTCTTAATAACGAATGAACAAGTCTCAATAATCAGCCTAAAATAAGTTGTATCCACCACAAGACCCAGCATCTGAAGAGATAAAAACCACATTAATAAATAGAACATTATTAAAGGATCTCCATGTATAAACGATGTCAGAACAATGGAGTAGGGTCTAGTTTTAAAGGATGCTGTACATGCTGCTTCATACAACCTGCCTAGTTGGGCAACTGGAAACCAATTCTCTTTTGCAATTACTTCTGGACAAGAGGAAGCACAGCTAAGATAATTGAAACCTTCACATTCAAAATGGTCTCCAATAGAAATGGGTCATTCCAGTAGAGATCTGAGGTGAATTTTGAAATTGGTTTACAAAAACATCAGTATATACATGTATAAATTCAAATAAATTGTAAGGGAAAATAATGTAAATCGTGTAATTTGTTTGGAATGTGTATAGCTCCCATATCAATCCATGCATTAATTTCGAGGTATATGTAGGCTGTAGAACGTCACGATAATTGTATTCCATAATAATCAATAAATAATAATTAATTTACATCCATCACCACTCAGAATGGTCTCCAACGAAGTTGGGACATTCCAATGGATCTCTGAGTTGGGGTTCTAGTAGCCTCTAGCCAGGACCTAACCACTCTCCTTAAGCTTCCTACCAATTCACGCCACCCAAAAGCTAGCTATTCGGCAGCTCAAGTAGAGTTACTTCAGGCTGAGGAGTGAGTTTCACACATACCCTCCTGCTACAGAAGCACTTCAAAAGAACTCTGACATGCCAAAAGCTCTGAGGTGGGATTCTGAGGTGTGGCTGTACTGTCCTGTCTACATGAGTCACCCAGTCAACACAAAACAAAACAGGATACTTACTCCTAGAATACTTGAGGGTTCTGGGGAAAACTGGGAATTCTATATATACTAACAGTCTCTCTTTCCCTCTCTGTTTTCATAAGAAGCGTATTGGGTTGCAGGGTTTTGATTTACAGGGTTTTTTATAGCAGTGTGACGCCACAGTCAGGGTCAGGGTGGGACATTGGAGCATGAACGCGGACACACACACTGTTCAACTCTCCAACAAAGCCTACTGTTCACCCTCTGAATGGAGAGGTGTGTTGAACTAAGCAGAGTAACTCGACCCTGTGGGAGCCCCTAGATATGATATTACTAATGTAGTATGGAGGTCACCCCTTTGGTCAGGTGGGTTTTTGTTGCAAAGTATTCCAGTTGCCTAAAACTGATATATCTGGTTCTTCCCCATTGTTTAAGTGAAAGAGAGACAATTTATGGCATTTATTGCAGTCGGCAAGTTGAGCCTGCTACATGTGTATGCTGTGTACATTGCCTAGTGAAAGTCTACACAACTATTGCACAGGTTCTTCATGATGATACCATTACCAAGAACCTCTTTCACCCCTCAGAACATCTCTCACCCCTTTCTGACCCCTCAGAACATCTCTCAACCCTTTCTGACCCCTCAGAACATCTCTCACCCCTTTCTGACCCCTCAGAACATCTCTCACCCCTTTCTGACCCCTCAGAACATCTCTCACCCCTTTCTGACCCCTCAGAACATCTCTCACCCCTTTCTGACCCCTCAGAACATCTCCCACCCCTTTCTGACCCCTCAGAACATCTCCCACCCCTCTCTCAACACCAGAGGAGGCTGGTGGGAGGAGCTATAAGAGGATGGGCTCATTGTAATGGCTGGAATAGAATAAATGGATCATTTTCAAACACATCAAACATATGAAAACCCCGTTTGACTCCATTCCATTTATTGCATTCCAGCCATTACAATGAGCCCGTTCTCATATAGCTTGCACAGGTTCTTGCACAGGTTCTTCATGATGATATCATTGCCAAGAACCTCTTTCACCCCTCAGAACATCTCTCACCCCTTTTTCAACCGTTAACCCATTTTTTTATTGTGTGTTTTGCATGATATATTTTGGCATTAATACGTCTCACATATCAGTTTGCAAACAATGTAAAATAAAATTGTTAATAAAGCTGCATACAAACATGGCCTCTTTTTTGCTTTCTTGACTAAGGCAGCTCTGCAATGCAGGTATATCAGCCTAGCTCAGTACTTTCTGTGGTGATGGGGCAGCCAGCGGAAAATATGGAGCGTAAGGGTTGATTATAGATAAAATGTATCGGTGCTCATCGACCATTGGACATAAACATTAAACAACAAGTCGGCAATCGCAATTCATCAATGAGTGCTAAGGCACCACTGCAGCCCTGAGTTCGATCCTAGACTGTCACAGCCTGCTGTGAGCGGGAGACCCATGAGGCAGAGTACAATTGGCCCAGCGTCTTCCGGATTAGCGGAGGGTTTGGCAGGCCGGGAGGTCCTTGTCTCATCGTCCTGTAGCGACTCCTTGTGGCGGGCCAGGCAACTGCAAGCTGACTTTGGTCGACAGTGTTTCCTCCTTGGTGCAGCTGGCTTCAGGGTTAAGAGAGCAGTGTCAAGATGCAGTGCGGGTTTGGCTCTCAACCTTCCCCGAGTCCGTAGAGGAGTTGCAGCGATGAGACAAGATCGTAACTACCAACTGGATATCACGAAAAAGGGGATAACGTCATGGGCCAGAAAAGTTTGAGTACATTGGCCATGCGGTCAATCCAGCATGACTTCTGCCGCAGTCAAAAGAACTGTAAACTCGGAACTGGGAAATGTCAGACTTCAGTGAGTTCAAGACAACTGGGAACTCGGATAAAACCACCTCCGACTGGGAAAATATGGAAATTAATTTTGAACGGTCATCCAACTCGGAATTCCAAGTCGGGATTTCGGGCTCTTTCTAGAACCCACAAGAAGGACCGCCATTCCACCTTTCTGTTCAAGTGAGCACAGCACAACAAGGTGAATCCAAAAATGTATTGTATGCTGCTGCATAAATGATGTAATATGCCAGGGAGATATGTATACTGTAGCTAAGAAAGTAATACTAATTGTGTGTCGTGTTATAAGTTGTTAGTAGCCCATGTGCCTCACCCTAAAAATGTGGTCCCTTTCCCACTCATAATTTAGCCTACTGATGGTTGTATTTCCTTGTCAAATTAATGACTGATACAGTTACCAGCATCACTCTTCATCAATCTTCACTGGTATCATTCCTCTTCACTATCCTGAGCATCAACAATGCTCATCAAAATTAGGTTTCACTTGACAATAACATCCTATGAGTCTCTACCACTCCTCATAACCTCTATCACCCCTCAGAGCTTCTCTCACCCCTTTTTCACCTCCAGTGGTGTAAAGTACATAACGAAACATACCAAAAAAAACTACTTTAGTACTTAAAAGTATCTGTACTTGACTTTACTGTTTATATTTTTGACAATTTACTTTTACTCCACTACATTCCTAAAGAAAATAATGTACTTTTTACTCCTTACATTTTCCCTGACACACAAAAGTACTGTTACATTTTGAATGCTTAGCAGGACAGGAAAATTGTCTAATTCAAGCACTTATCAAGGGAACATCCCTGGTCATTCCTACTGCCTCTCATCTGGCAGACTCACTAAACCCAAATGCTTCATTCATAAATTATGTCTGAGTGTTGAACTGTGCCCCTGGCTATCCATAAATAAAAAAAACAAGACATTTGTGTCGTCTGGTTTGCTTAATATAAGACATTTTAAATAATTTATACTTTTACTTTTGATATTTAAGTACATTTAAAACCAAATACTTTTAGTATTTTACTGGGTGACTTTCACTTGAGTAATTTTTTGAAGGCATCTTTACTTTTACCAGAACCTCCCTCACCCCTCAGAACCTCACTCACCCCTCAGAACCTCACTCACCCCTCAGACCCTCACTCACCCCTCAGAACCTCACTCACCCCTCAGAACCTCACTCACCCCTCAGAACCTCCCTCACCCCTCAGAACCTCCCTCACCCCTCAGAACCTCCCTCACCCCTCAGAACCTCTCTCACCCCTCTGATGAAGATTCCTTAACAGGAGAGAATGAAAAGTGAATCTGGGGAAAAGGCCATGTTCAACAAAGAACTCCTCTTGTGTGTGCTTAACCAGTCTTCACACGGGTAGAGTAGAACAGGTAGAGTAAAGCCAACAAAGGACTGTTGTTTAACCAGCCTTAACTGATACCACAGTTTCATGATGAGTTTACCTGATAGATGTACTTCCTTATAGCATGAGTGATGTCACTGTTACACTCTTCACTGGCATCTATCTTCTTACTCCATTCTGAGCATCTACGTATGTTTAACGCCACAATAGCCAACCATTCGACATGTTGTTTCCTTGTCATCATTTCGCAGGTACCAATCTCCCTCTCATCACAATTCACTTACTTATCAAATGTTTTATTTAGGTTTTACATGAAGATACTATTCCCGAGAGTCTCTCTCATTGCCAGTATTGTCAATCATGAAAAATGTATTATAGATGCATGGAAGCATTAAAATATGACTGCAATTTCCTGGCTTTCCTGCAATTTTTGATAGGCAAAGAAGCAGTAAACTGAGATGGGCCTAACAGTTAGGTAATAACCAGTAAGTCAGTGGCCTGTTTGTTTCTAGATGTAATTTACGGTCAAATGAAATGATTTCAATGAAGCAAATCTAAAACACAGACATATGTTCAACTACAGACATTCTGTTCATCTGGAGCCTAATGAACATGTCTGAGTATGAAGTCTTTGAGGCGATCAGTTCAGGTCAACACCACTGCTCACCTTTAGAACGATCAAATACACAAAGGTGTGAGTCACAAGCAATACAATGTAATAAAACACATGATCAAATAGACTCTAGCTCTGTTTAGATGATACCTTGAATCAGGGCCATATATTTTCAAAGTTAGGACATTGAGTCTTCTACATTATTATACATTTACATTACATAACACTACAACATTCTATGACATCCATGTTAGCTCCCCATGAACATTACATGAAAATATGACTGCAATATTTAAACAATGCTACTGTATGTAACTCAATGTTTAGAAGTATAACAATATTCTAAATGCTAAAAGTTGTAGCAACATTCTAAAATATAAACTCAACATGCAACAATTTCAAAGATTTTACTGAGTTACAGTTCATAAAGGAAATCAGTCAATTGAAATAAATTCATTAGGCCCTAATCTATGTATTTCACATGACTGAGAATACAGATATGCCTCTGTTGGTCACAGATACCTTTAAAAAAAGACAGGGGCGTGGATCTGAAAAACAGTCAGTATCTGGTGTGAACACCATTTGCCTCATTGTCACGTCCTGGCCAGTATATAAGGTTAATTGTTTTGTAGTTTGGTCAGGGCGTGACAGAGGGTATTTGTTTTATGTGGTTCAGGGTGGTGTGTTTGATTAAGGGTGTTTGATTTAGTATTTCCGGGGTTTTGGTTTATAGTCTGTTTATGTATTTCTATGTCTAGTCTGGTGAGTGTGTTTCTATGTTGGTTAATTGGGATTGGGACTCTCAGTTGAAGGCAGGTGTTGTCTATCTGCCTTTGATTGAGAGTCTCATATATCAGGGTGTGTTTGTGATTTGTGGGTGATTGTTCTGTGTTCAGCCCTAGGCTTTGCCAGACTGTTTTGTTGTTCGTTCGTTTTCGTGTTTTGGAGTGTTATTTTGAAAGTTAATAAATCTAGAAATGAGCATACACGTACCTGCTGCATTTTGGTCCTCATTCACCGACGACAACCGTGACAGAATCACCCACCACCAAAGGACCAAGCAGCAGAGGAAGGAGCGGAGGAATTACGAGTTGGACTGGCGGGAGAAGTGGACTTGGGAGGAAGTTCTGGACGGGGCCGGACCTTGGCATCAGGCTGGGGAGTATCGCCGCCCGCAGTGGGAAATAGAAGCAGCCAAGGCAGAGAGGCGGTGGTACGAGGCCAGAGACGCGCTGAGGGAGAAGCACGAGAGGCACCCCCAAGAAATTTTTTGGGGGGGGCACACGGGTAGTTTGGCTAGGCGAGGGAAGAGCCGGAAGCCAGCTACCCGTGGTTATATGGAGGAGCGTATGAGGTGGGGAGCGCCATGTTTCGCTGAGAAGCGCAATATCTCACCCATACGCACGCACAGTCCGGTGCGAGTTATTCCAGCCCCTCGCAGGTGCCGTGCTAGAGCGGGCATCCAGCCTGGTAGGAGGATGCCTGCGCAGCGCATCTGGTCGCCGGTACGCCTCCGAGGACCAGGCTACCCAACTCCCGCTCTACGCACGGCTACCATCAAGCCCCTGCACAGCCCAGTCTGCCCTGTACGAGCACTCCGCTCGTGCAGGGCTACTAGTTCCATCGAGCCAAGGCGGGTTGTGCAGGAGGTAAGATCTAGACCGGCTGTGCGCCTCCATAGCCCTGGGTTTCCAGCTCCTGTCTCTCGTGCGGACCCGGAAGTGCGTCCACCCAGTCCGACTCGTCCTGTTCCCGCTCCCCGCACTAAACGGCAAGTGCGTAAACCCAGCCTCGCCAGTCAACAGTCGTCGGAGCTGCCCGCCAGTCAACAGTCGTAGGAGCTGCCCGCCAGTCAACAGTCGTCGGAGCTGCCCGCCAGTCAACAGTCGTCGGAGCTGCCCGCCAGTCAACAGTCGACGGAGCTGCCCGTCAGTCAACAGTCGACGGAGCTGCCCGTCAGTCAACAGTCGTCGGAGCTGCCCGTCAGTCAACAGTCGTCGGAGCTGCCCGTCAGTCAACAGTCGTCGGAGCTGCCCGTCAGTCAACAGTCGTCGGAGCTGCCCGTCAGTCAACAGTCGTCGGAGCTGCCCGTCAGTCAACAGTCGTCGGAGCTGCCCGTCAGTCAACAGTCGTCGGAGCTGCCCGTCAGTCAACAGTCGCCGGAGTGGTCAGACTGCGCCGAACTGCCGGAGTGGTCAGACTGCGCCGAACTGCCGGAGTGGTCAGACTGCGCCGAACTGCCGGAGTGGCCAGACTGCGCCGAACTGCCGGAGTGGCCAGACTGCGCCGAACTGCCGGAGTGGCCAGACTGCGCCGAACTGCCGGAGTGGCCAGACTGCGCCGAACTGCCGGAGTGGCCAGACTGCGCCGAACTGCCGGAGTGGCCAGACTGCGCCGAACTGCCGGAGTGGCCAGACTGCGCCGACCTGCCGGAGTGGCCAGACTGCCCCGACCTGCCGGAGTGGCCAGACTGCCCCGACCTGCCGGAGTGGCCAGACTGCCCCGACCTGCCGGAGTGGCCAGACTGCCCCGACCTGCCGGAGTGGCCAGACTGCCCCGACCTGCCGGAGTGGCCAGACTGCCCCGACCTGCCGGAGTGGCCAGACTGCCCCGACCTGCCGGAGTGGCCAGACTGCCCCGACCTGCCGGAGTGGCCAGACTGCCCCGACCTGCCGGAGTGGCCAGACTGCCCAGACTGCCCCGAGCTGACAGACTGCCCAGACTGCCCCGTGCTGACAGACTGCCCAGACTGCCCCGAGCTGACAGACTGCCCAGACTGCCCCGAGCTGACAGACTGCCCAGACTGCCCCGAGCTGACAGACTGCCCAGACTGCCCCGAGCTGCCAGACTGCCCCGAGCCGCCAGACTGCCCAGACTGCCTGGAACGGCCAGAACCTGAGCCGCCTCCAATATAGGTGGGTTGGGGAGGGGGGGTGTAGCACAGTGCCGTCGTTGACGCCACCCTCCCTTCCCTCCCTTTAGTAAGGGGGAATTTTTCTTTTGGGTATTGTTTGGGGGTATTTTTTTGTTTTTTTTGTTAAGGTGCTTCTGGGGTAGCACCTTTAAGGGGGGGGTACTGTCACGTCCTGGCCAGTATATAAGGTTAATTGTTTTGTAGTTTGGTCAGGGCGTGACAGAGGGTATTTGTTTTATGTGGTCAGGGTGGTGTGTTTGATTAAGGGTGTTTGATTTAGTATTTCCGGGGTTTTGGTTTATAGTCTGTTTATGTATTTCTATGTCTAGTCTGGTGAGTGTGTTTCTATGTTGGTTAATTGGGATTGGGACTCTCAGTTGAAGGCAGGTGTTGTCTATCTGCCTTTGATTGAGAGTCTCATATATCAGGGTGTGTTTGTGTTTGTGATTTGTGGGTGATTGTTCTGTGTTCAGCCCTAGGCTTTGCCAGACTGTTTTGTTGTTCGTTCATTTTCGTGTTTTGGAGTGTTATTTTGAAAGTTAATAAATCTAGAAATGAGCATACACGTACCTGCTGCATTTTGGTCCTCATTCACCGACGACAACCGTGACACTCATGCACATCTCCTTCGCATAGAGTTGGTCAGGCTGTTGATTGTGGCCTGTGGAATGTTGTCCCACTCCTCTTAAATGGCTGTGTGATGTTGCTGGATATTGTTGGGAACTGGAACACACTGTCATACATGCTCAATGGGTGACATGTCTGGTGAGGATGGAGGCCATGGAAAAACTGGAACATTTTCAGCTTCCAAGAATTGTGTACAGGTTCTAGTGACATGGGGTCATGTATTATCATGATGAAACATGAGGTGATGGCGGCAGATGAATGGCACAACAATGGGCCTCAGGATCCCGTGACGGTATCTCTGTGCATTCCAATTGCCATGTATGAAATGCAATTGTGTTTGTTGTCCGTAGTTCATATGGCATTGTGCTGTGTGACAAAACTGCACATTTTAGAGTGGCCTTTTATTGTCCCCAGCACAAGGTGAACCAGTGTAATGACCATGCTGTTTAATCAGCTTCTTGATATGTTACACCTGTCAGGTGGATGGATTATCTTGGCAAAGGATAAATGCTCACTAACAAGGATGTAAACAAATCACTGCAAAAATGTGAGAGAAATTAGCTTTTTGTGCATATGGAACATTACTGGGATTTTTATTTCAGCTCATGAAACATGGGACCAACACATGTTGTGTTAATATTTTTGTTCAGTGTATATGGCTCTGACTTGAACTGTGTTTAACATGACGACCCTGTTCGGATGGCAGCTGTCTGACGCGCTGTTGAGTCATTTCTTATTGGTACAGATCTTTATTTAACCCTGCTTCTCAAAGCAGGAAACGAATCCTACAACAACAGGAAATGTGGATTATTGTGTAGATTATAATTAATGGTAATTTCTATGGAGTGAATCAATTCTGACAATTTAAAGTGGAAATTAATAGCCTTTTTATACCTTGAATACAGTACAAGTTAGCATTTCCTGCTGTGCCTGAAATGTACTGCAACAAAAGGGTAATCAAATTAAGATCCTACATCTGTACAGTACATACACATGTACAAGATGCCCTCTAATTACCTACATGCACTGACAATAGCTTGTGGTGGTGATCCATTCCAAAAGGTGAATAGGTTCTAAGAGGTGTTATTAAGACGGGGCCATCACTGTTCAACATCGCTGCCATCACCCCCTTGCACAAGAAACCATTCCTTGATCAAGACCTCTCAAACCACAGCCTATTTCCAACCTCCCTTTTCTATAAAATCCTGGAGAACATACTAGCAACTCAGCTTCAGTCCCACCTCAGTGCTAACCATCTTTATGAAGCTCTCCAGTCTGGCTTTAGGCTCATGCACAGTAATGAGATAGCCCTGGTGAAGGTTGTAAATGACCTGCTCATTGCTGCAGATACAGGATCCCCCACCATCTTGATTTTTCTCGACCTCAGTGCTGCTTTTGACACAGTAAATCACACCATTCTACTGCAGCACCTCAGAGAGAGCACAGAATTCTACACATTTTGTCATTGATTATGACATGTTCATTTTCTGGTTAAATAAAGGTAAACATTTTTATTTTTTTTATAAATCTGCATGTCCATTTGGTAATCAGGCCCTGCCCACAAGAGTCAGTGTTAGGACCTATCATCTTCCTGCTCTACATGCCACCACATGGCCAGATCTTCAGACAGCACAGCATTCAAATTCAGTGCTACACAGACCACACACATGTGTACACTGAAACAAAGCCTGACAACATCTGCTCTGTCAACATTGTCCAATTGTCTGGAAAAGGTCAAATCTTAAAAGCAGAACAACTTCCTCCAACACCAGTATTGATTGTGGGAACGCAGTGCTTGTGGGCCTGCCTGCAGATTCAATTTATAAACTACAGCACATCCGAAACATTGCCTCAAGGATTCTTGACAGAAACAAAAAAAGTCTTCCCGCATCACCCCCATCCTTGATCACCATTGGCTACCTGTTCCTCAAAGAATTGACATTAACATTCTCCTCCTTGCCTGATAAAACATAAAGGGTGTCTAACCCACTTACCTGTCAGACCTACTCTCCCCCATGAACCTCCACGGCCCTTACGTTCAAGCCACGCTAAACTCCTCCATGCCCCCAGGACCAGGCTCCACACAATGGGGGGTTGTGCCTTTTTGTCCCAAACATCATGCCTATGGAACTCCCTCCCTGATAATCTCAGGGCTGTTCAGACTGTTGTGGCCTTAAGACTCATCAGCTGGCCTACCCTTCTCCTAGACTTTGATTGTTGCTTTCATGATATGGTTAGATATACATATGAGAGCCAAAAACAGAAAAATAGTTTAAAAAAAAACCACAAACAATTTCTCTCTTTTTTATTTAATTTTATGCAATTTGAGATTATTCTTGTATAATGAAAAGCGCTTTACAAATAAATTATTGTTATCATTATTATTAACTAAGGGATTATTATTAACTAAGGGATCCATTTATTACACAATGACAGACAGACAGACAGACAGACAGACAGACAGACAGACAGACAGACAGACAGACAGACATTCATTCATTCATTTATACTTTCAAAGTGACACGGTAGTTTCCAGAAGAACTGGAAATGTGATGTTATAAAATGTGATGACCCACCTGTGTCATGAATTTACTTGGCTGGTTAAATAGATAAATACAAGGGTCTGCATTCAAGACCTCCTCACACAAGGCCTATAGTTCCACCCCATTGTCATGACTAGAGTGTTCAGACTGGTTTGACTAGGGAACATAGGAGTGAATACAGTGGGCCTACCGTATAGTTCAGAGGGCCTATAGTTCAATAGTTCAACCCTTTCTAGAGGTGTGTAGGCCTATACCTGAGGTTGATCCAAGGAAAGGGTAGATGGGTTTTAATTTAGGACATTGAGGTAGTCAAAAGGCTTTATATTTTTAAATGTATCGTTATTTTAGATTTTAAGACTATTTTAAGATTGAAACAGCACTGGTAGCTACAGTTGAAGTCGGAAGTTTACATACACCTTAGCCAAATACATTTAAACTCAGTTTTTCACAATTTCTGACATTTATCCTAGTACAAATTACCTGTTTTAGGTCAGTTAGGGTCACCACTTTATTTTAAGAATGTGAAATGTCAGAATAATAGTAGAGAGAATGATTTATTTCAGCTTTTATTTCTTTCATCACATTCCCAGTGGGTCAAAAGTTTACATACAATTAGTATTTGGTAGCATTGCCTTTAAATTGTTTAACTTGGGTCAAATGTTTCAGGTAGCCTTCTACAATAAGTTGGATGAATTTTGGCCCATTCCTCCTGACAGAGCTGGTGTAACTGAGTCAGGTTTGTAGGCCTCCTTGCTCGCACACACTTTTTCAGTTCTGGTCACAAATTTTCTATGGGATTTGTGGTCAGGGCTTTGTGATGGCCACTCCAATACCTTGACTTTGTTGTCCTTAAGCCATTTTGCCATAACTTTGGAATTATGCTTGGGGTCATTGTCCATTTGGAAGACCCATTTGCGACCAAGCTTTAACTTCCTGACTGATGTCTTGAGATGTTGCTTCAATATGTCCACATACTTTTCCTCCGCATGATGCCATCTATTTCGTGAAGTGCACCAGTCCCTCCTGCAGCAAAGCACCCCCACAACATGATGCTGCCACCCCCGTGCTTCACGGTTGGGATGGTGTTCTTCGGCTTGCAAGCCTCCCCCTTTTCCCTCCAAACATAACAACGGTCATTATGGCCAAACAGTTCTATTTTTGTTTAATCAGACCAGCGGACATTTCTCCAAAAAGTACGATCTTTGTCCCCATGTGCAGTTGAAAACCATAGTCTGGCTTTTTTTATGCCGGTTTTGGAGCAGTGGCTTCTTCCTTGATGAGCAGCCTTTCAGGTTATGTCGATATAGGACTTGTTTTACTGTGGATATAGATTATTTTGTATCCGTTTCCTCCAGCATCTTCACAAGGTCCTTTGCTGTTGTTCTAGGATTGATTTGCACTTTTCGCACCAAAGTACGTTCATCTCTAGGAGACAGAACGCGTCTCCTTCCTAAGCGGTATGATGGCTGCGTGGTCCCATGGTGTTACAGTTTTTTCTGATTGCTTACACACTAAAATGTAACTTTTCCCACAATTAGCAAAACCTTACACTCAAGGAGCAAAACACAAGGCTAGATTTGCACAACTGTAAGCACATTGTCAGCTTCACACTATTTGCAAAACATTCCACAATGATTTGCAAAACACTAAACACACTTGTATACATCAGACACAGAAGTATATCATGATGGCACTTCCTTGCAATTCCAAAGCACTGACTGTCAAATTACCACACCTATGAGCCAATCTGTTAAACACAGGCATCAGGTGCACAAACACATGATTGCTAAATTGTAGACACACCAATCAGGTTTAAGCACTATAAAAATGCAGCAGGTAGGTTCACCTGCCTTCAACCAAAATGGAAGGAGTCAGAAGAAGAGTGAGGGTGAGAGGAGGAGTACACAGAGGAGGAGAAGGAGGTAGAGGAAGAGGCAGAGGCCGAGCCAGAGGTCGAGGAAGACCTGAAGCAGGAGGAGAACGTGCACAAAGAAGAGGAGGACCAAACTTATCAAATGACATTCGTGCAACACTAGTGGACCATTGTGAACCACGGATTGATGCTGAGGGAGGCTGGACTGAGAGTTCAGCCAAATCTTAGCAGATATACAGTGGCATCTGTCATAAGGACTTTTCGACAGGAAAACAGGTAAAAGATCTGTCTACAGTTACAGTAATCAGGCGCTTATTGTATGCACCATACAGTAAGTTACATGTATTATTCTCTACATAGGATTGAGGGTCGGGAACGACAAGGAGGAAGGGGGCCCATATTCAGAGAGAGAGATAATTAACATGGTTTTGGCCAATAATGCTATCAGGCTCAGAGAACTATAAGCCAACATTATCGGTGACCATGCCATTTTCAATAATGTCCATCAGGTCTCTCAGTCAACACTGGCACGCATCCTGAAAAGACATCAGGTTCAAATGAAACAACTTTATCGAGTGCCGTTTGAGCGGAATTCAGAGAGGGTCAAACGGCTGCAGCATGAGTATGTGGAGGTTTGTATTGTTCACTTTAGCACTGTGATGTTGCATACTGCACACATGACTTTTTTACATTGACTGTATACTAGACCTATCCTGAACTACACAATCTTGTCTTTCACTGTATTTCAGGGAGTTTTGCAGATGGATGCTGAGGAAATCCTGCATGAATTCATACACCGCTCAAAAAAATAAAGGGAACACTTAAACAACACAATGTAACTCCAAGTCAATCACACTTCTGTGAAATCAAACTGTCCACTTAGGAAGCAACACTGATTTACAATAAATTTCACATGCTGTTGTGCAAATGGAATAGACAACAGGTGGAAATTATAGGCAATTAGCAAGACACCCCCAATAAAGGAGTGGTTCTGCAGGTGGGGACCACAGACCACTTCTCAGTTCCTATGCTTCCTGGCTGATGTTTTGGTCACTTTTGAATGCTGGCGGTGCTTTCACTGTAGTGGTAGCATGAGATGGAGTCTACAACCCACACAAGTGGCTCAGGTAGTGCAGCTCATCCAGGATGGCACATCAATGCGAGCTGTGGCAAGAAGGTTTGCTGTGTCTGTCAGCGTAGTGTCCAGAGCATGGAGGCGCTACCAGGAGACAGGCCAGTACATCAGGAGACGTGGAGGAGGCCGTAGGAGGGCAACAACCCAGCTGCAGGACCGCTACCTCCGCGTTTGTGAAAGGAGGAGCAGGAGAAGCACTGCCAGAGCCCTGCAAAATGACCTCCAGCAGGCCACAAATGTGCATGTGTCTGCTCAAACGGTCAGAAACAGACTCCATGAGGGTGGTATGAGGGCCCGACGTCCACAGGTGGGGGTTGTGCTTACAGCCCAACACCGTGCAGGACGTTTGGCATTTGCCAGAGAACACCAAGATTGGCAAATTCGCCACTGGCGCCCTGTGCTCTTCACAGATGAAAGCAGGTTCACACTGAGCACGTGACAGACGTGACAGAGTCTGGAGACGCCGTGGAGAACATTCTGCTGCCTGCAACATCCTCCAGCATGACCGGTTTGGCGGTGGGTCAGTCATGGTGTGGGGTGGCATTTCTTTGGGGGGGCCGCACAGCCCTCCATGTGCTCGCCAGAGGTAGCCTGACTGCCATTAGGTACTGAGATGAGATCCTCAGACCCCTTGTGAGACCATATGCTGGTGCGGTTGGCCCTGGGTTCCTCCTAATGCAAGACAATGCTAGACCTCATGTGGCTGGAGTGTGTCAGCAGTTCCTGCAAGAGGAAGGCATTGATGCTATGGACTGGCCCGCCCGTTCCCCAGACCTGAATCCAATTGAGCACATCTGGGACATCATGTCTCGCTCCATCCACCAACGCCACGTTGCACCACAGACTGTCCAGGAGTTGGCAATACACTGTCATCTGGGACAATGTGTCATTCCACTGCTCTGCTTTGGTCCAGAACTGTTTTCAACACCATCCACAGTTGACAGTACTATACCTTCCACCATACTCTCCATTTCTAAACCCTATCGAAGAGTTTTTCTCTGCATGGCGGTAGAAGGCTTACGATCTCCAGCCCCAGGCTCAGGTACCTCTCATTCAGGCCATGGAGGACGCCTGTGACCAAGTCGACGCCGCAGCTGTGCAAGAATGGATTCGACATTCAAGACGGTTCTTCCCGCGTTGTCTTGCTTATGAGGATATTGCTTGTGATGTTGATGAAATTCTCTGGCCAGATCCAGCTAGGTGAAGAGATAATGTATAGTATGTTTACTGTAGTATTTTCTGTACAATATTGTCCGTTTTTTTCAGATTATTTTTTGTTGTTATTTACTGTAATTGTAACCTGTACTGGATACAGTATTTTACGTTTGTCTGTTTGCTGACCTAACAGTGTTATGCACACTACGGTAGTAGCATGAAAACTGGGACATGTTTTGTTGTGATTCTCCATGTTGACATGTTGACTGATTTGGGTATATGGAGAGAAATAAATGATATTTTCCTCAGTCTGCAGCATTGGTCTTGTGTAGTGTTTGTATAGTTGCACTTTCTCTGTGTACTTCATTTACAGTACTCTAATCACTGACAATTAGACTTGCTAAAAGTGTTTTAGGTTAGCAACAGCAGTGTGTAACTGGTTCAAAAAGATTGAAGTCATGAAATGTGTGTTTCGTATGGTAACAAAATATTGCTTTTATGAAGTCGTGTATAGTTTTGACAAGTGTTCCATTTAGCAAATGAACTGAAGTGTTGTGCTACTTTGGTGTAGGGTTGTGCTAATTGTGTGTAGTGTTTTGACAAACCGGGCCCTGTTTTCAAAATTGTGCTTAACAATTGAGAAAAACTAATACTTGCTTACTATTGAACGTGGTACCTTCAGACGTTTGGAAATCACTCCCAAGGATGAACCAGACTTGTGGAGGCTTAGAATTTTTTTTATGAGGTCTTGGCTGATTTCTTTTGATTTTTCCCATGATGTCAAGCAGAGAGGCACTGAGCTTGATTGTAGGCCTTGAAATACATCCACAGGTACACCTCCAATTGACTCAAATGATGTCAATTAGCCTATCAGAAGCTTCTAAAGCCATGACATCATTTTCTGGAATTTTCCAAACTGTTTAAAGGCACAGTCAACATAGTGTATGTAAACTTCTGACCCACTGGAATTGTTATACAGTTAATTATAAATGAAATAATCTGTCTGTAAACAATTGTTAGAAAAATGACTTGTGTCATGCGCTAAGTAGATGTCCTAACCGACTTGCCAAAACTATAGTTAACAAGAAATTTGTGGAGTTGAAAAACAAGTTTTAATGACTCCAACCTAAGTGTACGTAAACTTCCGACTTCAACTGTATATATGCACATACTTCATCTGTAAATATTCTATATCATATGTACTGTATTAGTTCTGCCATTAACAGCCTGAAGGTAGTTGTTGAAAGGACTATCAAGACATCTCCATGAGCTATCAGGTGTAATTATTCTACCAGCTCACGTTCGTTGCATATGTTTTACACATAGTGCTTATTTGACTCTTTATGTAGGCCTACATTGCTTTATTTGACAGCATTATTTGAAAGGATTTGAGGGTTAGTTTGAGTTGGATAAAACACAACGAAGTATAAAGTGACCAGTTGCACATAAAGGACAACGTGCTTCTTTGGAGCATAACATGAAGAAGACCCTCCCACAGCTGAGAGTCTTATGGTGTCTTAAAATATACACCTCCTTGGTGTGTTGTGGTTATTCAGGGCACACCACATGTTATTTCCCCCCAGAAAACATGAAAGCTAAAATTAAAATGTTTAGGTTACACTTTAAAGGCGCTCCATGGTCAATCCAACGTGTGCATTGGCAGTACAGCATTTATGGTGATAAGGCCTCTGCAGAAGTCAGGGCATTCATACTACTTGCGCTTCATTGGGCAGTTGGTGTTTATACAGGACCTCCCGCCTCCGCCCCCACCTACCATCAACCAATCATGTCAACGCGGAGCTATATGGAGCACTCTGCATTGTTATAAAATTTGGGAGGGACACAGCTATGCGCTACAGAGCTAAATTTGGCCTCTGCGTGCCCCAGGAAGCTCTGAAATTGCATCACACCATCCATACAGAGTCTCCGACCAAATTTCGGATCAAGCAGTAGTTGGCTCTCATAAATTAAGACAGTATCTATGAGGCTTCAGTTCTGAGGATCCAGGGGCTGTAGCTTAGCCTGGCTGACACGACCACTCTGTGATGGAGCTTTCTGAAAAGGAGATAGAGATGGTACTGCCATTAATAACAAATGAAAAGAAGTGATGAATAAAACTGATGCAATCAACGGTCAATATTTTGTTTTTTAAATTTGGGGTATGACGGTCTACTACAAATCAGTCTGACTTTGACTCTCAGAAAGAAGTGGTTTGAAGTGATTGAAATGCATCAGAACGGTATTGGGAAGTTCAGAATCAGAATCAGGCAATCATTTTGCATGATCTTCTGTGTGAAAAGAGCATCATCATTGGTAATTTACTTTTCCCCCATTCTACCAGATGTTACTGACATTCTATGAACCAAGCTCGATTTTATTTATTTTATTTCCGTTTCTCTGGCAAACCCATTTTCAAATCAGGTGACCTAAATCGAATCAAATCAAATTGTATTTGTCACATGTGCCGAATACAACAGGTGTAGACCTTATAGTGAAATGCTTATTTACAAGCCCTTAACCAACAATGTAGTTTTAAGAAAATGCCCCACCCAAAAAAGAAGAGATAAGAATAACAAATAATTAAAGAGCAGCAATAAATAAAAATAGCTGGGCTATATACAGGGGGTACCGGTACAGAGCCAATGTCAATGTGCTGGGGCACCAGTGTCGATGTAATTGAGGTAATATGTACATGTAGGTAGAATTATTAAAGTGACTATGCATAGATGATAATAGAGAGTAGCAGCAGCGTTCAAGAGGGGGAGGGGGGGCAATGGAAATAGTCTGGGTAGCCATTTGATTAGCTGTTCAGGGTCCTATGGCTTGGGGGTAGAAGCTATATAGGAGCCTCTTGGACCTAGCGCTCCGGTACCGCTCGCCTGGTATAGAGGTCCTGGATGGCAGGAAGCTTGGCCCCGGTGATGTACTGGGCCATACACACTACCCTCTGTTGTGCCTTGCAGTCGGAGGCCGAGCAGTTGCCATACCAGGCAGTGATGCAAACCGTCAGGATGCTCTCGATGGTGCAGCTGTAAAACCTTTTGAGGATCTGAGGACTCATGCCAAATCCTTTCAGTTTCATGAAGGGGAATAGGTTTTATTGTGCCCTCTTCACGACTGTCTTAGTGTGTTTGGATCATGTTAGTTTGTTGATGTTGTGGACACCAAGGAACTTGAAGCTCTCAACCTTCTCCACTACAGCCCCGTCGATGAGAAAGGGGGCGTGCTCGGTCCTCCTTTTCCTGTAGTCCACAATCATCTCCTTTGTCTTGATCACGTTGAGGGAGGGGTTGTTGTCCTGGCACCACACGTTCAGGTCTCAGACCTCCTCCCTATAGGCTGTCTCGTTGTTGTCGGTGATCAGGCCTACTACTGTTATGTCATCAGCAAACTTAATGATGGTGTTGGAATCGTGCCTGGCCATGCAGTCATAAGTGAACAGGGAGTGCAGGAGGGGGCTCAGCACGCACCCCTGAGGGGCCCCCGTGTTGAGGATCAGTGTGGCGGAAGTGTTGTTACCTACCCTTACCACCTGGGGGCGGCCTGTCAGGAAGTGCAGGATCCAGTTGCAGAGCGAGGTGTTTAGTCCCAGGGACCTTAGCTTAGTGATGAGCTTTGAGAGCACTACGATGTTGAACGCTGAGCTGTAGTCAATGAATAGAATTCTTACATAGGTGTTCCTTTTATCCAGGTGTGAAAGGGCAGTGTGGAGTGCAATAGAGGTTGCATCATCTGTGGATCTGTTGGTGCGGTATGCAAATTGGAGTGGGTCTAGGGTTTCTGGGATAATGGTGTTGATGTGAGCCATGACCAGCCTTTCAAAGAATTTCATGGCTACAGACGTGAGTGCTACGGGTCAGTAGTCATTTAGGCAGATTATGTTAGTGTTTTTGGCCACAGGGACTATGGTGGTCTCCTTGCAATACGTTGGTATTACAGACTCATACAGGGAGAGGTTGAAAATGTCAGTGAAGACACTTGCCAATTGGTTAGCGCAAGCCCGGAGTACATGTCCTGGTAATCCGTCTGGCCCTGCGGCCTTGTGAATGTTGACCTGTTTTAAGGTCTTACACACATTGGCTGCGGAGAGCGTGATCACACAGTCATCCGGAACAGCTGATGCTCTCATGCATGTTTCAGCGTTACTTGCCTCAAAGCGAGGATAGAAGTTAATTAGCTCCTCTGGTAGGCTCGTGTCACTGGGCAGCTCTCGGCTGTGCTTCCCTTTGTAGTCTGTGATAGTTTGCAAGCCCTGCCACATCCGACGAGTGTCGGAGCCGATGTAGTATGATTCGATTTTAGTCCTGTATTGATGCTTTCCCTGTCTGATGGTTCGTCGGAGGGCACCGCGGGATTTCTTATAAGCTTCCAGGTTAGAGTCCCGCTCCTTGAAAGCGGCAGCTCTACCCTTTAGCTCAGCACGAATGTTGCCATGGCTTCTGGTTGAGGTATGTACGTACAGTCACTGTGAGGACAATGTCCTCGATGCCGTCCTCAATATTGATAAAGCCAGTGACTGATGTGGTGTACTCCTCAATGCCATCGGAAGAATCCCGGAACATTTTCCAATCTGTGCTAGCAAAAAAATCCTGCATCTGCTTCATCTGACCACTTTTTTATAGACCGAGTCACTGGTGCTTCCTGCTTTAATTTTAGCTTGTAAGCAGGAATCAGGAGGATAGAATTATTGTCAGATTTGCCAAATAGAAGGCGAGGGAGAGCTTTGCACTCGTCTCTGTGTGTGGAGTAAAGGTGGTCTAGAATTTGTTTTCATCTGGTTACACATTTAACATACTGATAGAAATTAGGTAGAACTGATTTAAGTTTCCCTGCATTAAAATCCCCGGCAACTAGGAGCGCCGCCTATGGATGAGAGTTTTCCTGTTTGCTTATGGCGGCATACAGCTCATTGAGCGTGGTTTTAGTGCCAGCTAAGAAAAATACATTTAAACTCTTTAAGTAGATAGTGTGGTTTGCAGTTTATCATGAGATTCTCTACCTCAAGCGAGCAAAACCTTGAGATTTCCTTAGATATCGTGCACCAGCTGTTGTTCATATATATGCATAGGCCCCCGCCCCGTGTCTTACCAGAGGCTGCTGTTCTGTCCTGCCGATTTTGTGTATAACCCATCAGCTGTATGTTCTTAATGTCGTCGTTCTGCCACGACTCGGTGAAACATAAGATATTACAGTTTTTAATGTCCTATTGGTAGGATATACGTGCTTTCAGCTCGTCCCATTTATTTTCCAGCGATTGAACATTAGCTAGCAGGACGAAAGGCAAGGGCAGATTAGCCACTCGTTGCCTGATCCTCGCAAGGCACCCTGATCTTTTTCCAAGAAACCTCAGTTACCTTCTCCAGTGAATCACGGGGATCTGGGCCTGGTCGGGTGTCTGTAGTAGTATGTCCCTCCCGTCCAACTCAATTAAAGAAGAACTCTTCGTCCAGCTTGAGGTGAGCAATCGCAGTTCTAATGTCCAGAAGCTCTTTTCGGCCATAAGAGACGGTAGCAACAACATTATGTACAAACAAGTTACGAACAACACGAAAAAACAAACAAAATAGCATGGGCGGTCAAGAGCCGATAAGATGGCCGCCCTTTCTTCCGGCGCCATCGTCGCGACCCCTAGTTTGGGAAATCCTGCCATATGACCTACAAATGGTATGTACAATGACCTAGAATTGTACTGCGATGGTATATAATGGCACGGGTGGCAATAGCGATGAATGAATGGAATGTATAGGGATGACACACCATTGATTGAAGGTTGTGTAGTTGTATAAACATAATGAGCAATAAGTGTTTGTTTGAATGATATGTTTGAATGATAGGCCTGTAAGATATTGAGTAAATAAAGTAATATAACTGCAAACTGAAAGAGGCACATTAAAAGACACTACAGAAAGTACTTTTATTGGATTAAACTATGGGAACCCCAAACAATAACATTTGCTTATGCAATTACTATCATAGCAATCAAATGTGCTTTAATATCTTTGATAATTAATTTTTGTGACCAACTTTACTACTATTATTTCAGATCACATACAGGCAATAACATGCACTGTCAACTGTGGGACCTTCTTTAGACAGGTGTGTGCCTTTCCAAATCATGTCCAATCGATTGAATTTACCACAGGTGGACTCCAATCAAGTTGTAGAAACATCTCAAGGATGACCAATAGAAACAGGATGCATCTGAACTCAGTTTTGAGTCTCATAGCAAAGGGTCTGAATACTTATGTAAATAAGGTATTTTTCTGTTATTATTTGTATACATTTTCTAAAATGTCTAAAAACCTGTTTTCGCTTTGTCATTATGGGGTATTGTGTTTAGATTGATGATAATTTTTTGGGTTTAATCCAATTTAGAATAAGGATGTAACGGAACAAAATGGGAAGAGGTCTGAATATTTTCCGAATGCGCTGTAGGTGTGTTGACTGTTATAAAGGCACTGGATTACGAGCTGTCTTGTTTGCGATATTAACAAATTAAATAGGCAGTGGCATGGTGCATATAGCCATAGAAGCACAGTGACATGTGCCTCAATGCAGTCATATTTGTGGCTTATTGGGAGTGTGGCTTTCAGTTAGTTATTTTTAAAAACCATCCCGTGAGAGTGACTGTACAGTGAAATGCCTTTCTTGTAAGCTCCAAACCCAACACTGCAGTAATCAATATCAACACAGCACTATAAATAACATAAGGTGGAACAAAAACACAAGAAATAAAAAAACAAGAAATAAGAAGAGCACGAGAAAGAAGGAAGCTACTGTATATACAGGGTCAGTTCCACTTCCAGGTAATCTGTTCTGTTCAATGATTTACATATACACTAGTTGATTTATAGAGGGCGCTGTGTTGAAGCCACTGTGTCTCCATCTTGGCACTCCCCACCATTGTAAAAAATATTTGGGAAGTTATAGAAATGCATTTATTAATGTCTACATTAGTTTTAGCCACATTTATTCTATTACAGACACATTTATCCATACTTTTAAATTATATTATGTGAGCTAAAAATAAAACAGAAAAAATCTCACCTATATACAAACAAGTATAATTTTTGAGAATACTAATATTACTGTCCCAACTACAACAAAAATATCCTTGAAACATTTAATATAAATACTGTAGAATTCCATTAATTCCTATGGAGGACTGCTCCTACTGGGGAGTGGCAATATGACAAACCGGTGGCATCAAAGCCTCTCAATGGCCAATACATACTGTAGCATCAGCAATCCAGGGTTTATATACATAATTAGATCTGTTATATTTCATCAAATCTGACTAACCCTGCTATTAATTCTATCTGATGGTGTTTGCAACTTTAGGAAAAATACAAATAATGTTCCATTTGGAACACTGACAAGTAGAGAGCATATCAACTTCAAAACAAATTGTGGGGGGGCTTAGTCTTAGTGGTCCACTCAGGCTCACCCGTGCCTGCTCCCCTGCTGTAGCTACTGTATGTAAACAGGAAGCAGATGAGCGACACATGACAGTGTGGTTTCGTGAGGCGGTGCTTATGTAAAACATAGATCATGATTCATTCAATTTCAAAAATGGGATATCCAACCAGCGTAGGATGCTGCCTTGAAGTCGGAGGGCACATCCCCTTCATTATCAATACATCGTGCCAACAACATCAAAAGAACCTTTCCAGACTATGAAGTCTGGAGGATTTTGAGAGTTAGGTATTAGCCAGACTAGCTGTAGCTTGGGCAGTCTCATGGTTGTGTTGCTAGTGTAGAGGTGTCGATGTTGGCAGGAGACTGGGTAGGTGGTGGAACAGTTGAGGACTCTGTAGACTCTGTGTTGTCTTCTTCTGTGTTCCTCTGAGGGTCTGTGAGGTTAGGGTTAGGGTCAGGCTCTGTGAGGTCTGCTTCAAACCCTGGGTTAATCTGACCGTGAGAATGCCTCTTCTGGACCTCCTCAAAGATCTGGAGTACCTGGCAGAATATTACAGACATTATACAGACAGACACACAGAATATTACAGACACACATATAAGTGACACAGTCAGACACACAACCACATTTACATTTACATTTACATTTAAGTCATTTAGCAGACGCTCTTATCCAGAGCAACTTACAAATCGGTGCATTCACCTTATGATATCCAGTGGAACAACCACAATTTAGAATAGTAGAAAACAAGGTGAAATTTCGAAATTTGGTTGTGTATCAGCAGTTTTACTCTTGTTATGTCAGTCACTGACAGTCACTCAATTAACACATGTCAGCAAAAAAATGTAGATTGGTAAGTTAGTCTAGCCAACCATCTAAACTTGTGGTAATCATGTCCCCATTACAGACCGAGCACAAAGTGCACTTTCCCAGGGGCCCTGACCTCCAGAGAGCCCCCATTGATTTTGTTAGTCACTCTCACTCAGATTTCATATTAACATGGAGTAAGTCATGGCAAAATGTGTACAATTGCAGGAAAATAGCTGTAAAACTTCAAATTTGTCTCTTCGCCCCATGGCAAAATGTGTAGAATTGCAGAAAACGTGCTTTAAAACTGCAACATTTTCTCTTCACCCCATGGCAAAATGTGTAGAATTGCAGGAAATTAACTTTAAAACTTAAATGTTTTCTCTCCGCCGACAAGAAGGGGGGGCCCACTAAAATGTTTTGCACGCGAGGGTTTTGCGGGGGCCCCCAACCAAGAGCCGGCCCAGCATGCACGCCCATACACACAAACACACACACACACACGCACTCACACACCACAACAACCATTACATACAGGACATGAGGTGGTGTTACTGTCATGTCATGTTAACGGTCGGTGCTTCAGGTTGGTGTCAGTTTTAAGGTTCTTGTCATGTTAGCCTCCTTGTTTTTACCTGAGACTTGGGAATGAGGCCCACTCGGAAGAATCCAATATGGCCGCTGTCTATCTTGGTGCAGTCAACCACAGTGGAGGCGATGTTCTCTGGGGACGGGCCGTCACACAACACACCATCCACCTAGACAGATGAATGAACGGACAGACAGACAGACAGACAGACAGACAGACAGACAGACAGAGAGTGAGAAAATCACAATCTTTTTTTACATTTCCAAATGTAGTTTTGACTCAATTGAACTATGATATGTCTGTGTGTCTATTTCACCTTGTCTCCCAGCTTGGCATACACCTGGTTGTGGTGTGTGGTGTCTGCTTCTCCTGTGGGGTTGGCTGACGTCACAGCAATGGGACCCACCTACAGAACAGAACATAATATTCTCTGGCAACAATGGCAAGCATCCATTTAGATACTGTATAATGTATGTAGGGACTCCCGAGTGGCGCAGAGGTCTAAGCCACTGCATCTCAGTGCAAGAGGCGTCACTGCAGTCCCTGGTTCGTTTCCAGGCTGCATCACATCCGGCTGTGATTGGGAGTCCCATAAGGCAGCGCACAATTGGCCCAGCGTTGTCCGGGTTTGGCCGGGGTAGGCTGTCATTGTAAATAATAATTTGTTCTTAACTGACTTGCCCAGATAAAATAAAGGTTAAATAAAAAATACATTTAATGTAGTATCTATGTACTACAACCCTGGTCCCAGAAAGCTGTGGAGGCTTTTGTAATTAATCCGTGATCGTACCAGGTTAATGAGGTGTGCTGCTACAGCACAATCAGGGTCAGGGTTAGAGTTCAGGGGTTAGGGATAGAGGTCAGTGGTCATGGTTAGGGTTCGTACCAGGTTGATAAGATGAGTAGCCACAGCACAGTTTGGGTTCCTGATAGCAATGCTCTGAGGGGTTCCGATGTGTTTAGCTGATTCCCCCAGACCAAACATCTCCATCCATGGACCTGGTGAGGGAAGACAGGACATACTCATCATAATAACTAACATACACTACACAACACTACATACACAAAACACACACACACACACACACACACACACACACACACACACACACTGTTAATAACCCACCCCTGGCTATGACCATGCTGATAGAGGAGGGCCATGCTGCGCTCATGAAGTCCCAGAGCAGGGCAGACAGCAGGGATCTGACCGGTTCTAACTGGTTTATAGAGGACACCCATAGAGACATGGGCCGGTCCTGAGCCTGCTGCTTACACCTGCACAGGGAGAGACAAGTAGAATATGTTATTAACATGCTGCTTACACCTGCACAGGGAGAGACAAGTAGAATATGTTATTAACATGCTGCTTACACCTGCAGCACACAGGGAGAGACAAGTAGAATATGTTATTAACATGCTGCTTACACCTGCAGCACACAGGGAGAGACGAGTAGAATATGTTATTAACATGCTGCTTACACCTGCAGCACACAGGGAGAGACAAGTAGAATATGTTATTAACATGCTGCTTACACCTGCAGCACACAGGGAGAGACGAGTAGAATATGTTATTAACATGCTGCTTACACCTGCAGCACACAGGGAGAGACAAGTAGAATATGTTATTAACATGCTGCTTACACCTGCAGCACACAGGGAGAGACAAGTAGAATATGTTATTAACATGCTGCTTACACCTGCAGCACACAGGGAGAGACAAGTAGAATATGTTATTAACATGCTGCTTACACCTGCAGCACACAGGGAGAGACAAGTAGAATATGTTATTAACATGCTGCTTACACCTGCAGCACACAGGGAGAGACAAGTAGAATATGTTATTAACATGCTGCTTACACCTGCACAGGGAGAGACAAGTAGAATATGTTATTAACATGCTGCTTACACCTGCACAGGGAGAGACAAGTAGAATATGTTATTAACATGCTGCTTACACCTGCACAGGGAGAGACAAGTAGAATATGTTATTAACATGCTGCTTACACCTGCACAGGGAGAGACAAGTAGAATATGTTATTAACATGCTGCTTACACCTGCACAGGGAGAGACGAGTAGAATATGTTATTAACATGCTGCTTACACCTACACAGGGAGAGACAAGTAGAATATGTTATTAACATGCTGCTTACACCTGCAGCACACAGGGAGAGACAAGTAGAATATGTTATAAACATGCTGCTTACACCTGCACAGGGAAAGACAAGTAGAATATGTTATTAACATGCTGCTTACACCTGCACAGGGAGAGACAAGTAGAATATGTTATTAACATGCTGCTTACACCTGCAGCACACAGGGAGAGACAAGTAGAATATGTTATTAACATGCTGCTTACACCTGCAGCACACAGGGAGAGACAAGTAGAATATGTTATTAACATGCTGCTTACACCTGCACAGGGAGAGACAAGTAGAATATGTTATTAACATGCTGCTTACACCTGCACAGGGAGAGACAAGTAGAATATGTTATTAACATGCTGCTTACACCTGCACAGGGAGAGACAAGTAGAATATGTTATTAACATGCTGCTTACACCTGCACAGGGAGAGACAAGTAGAATATGTTATTAACATGCTGCTTACACCTGCACAGGGAGAGACAAGTAGAATATGTTATTAACATGCTGCTTACACCTGCACAGGGAGAGACAAGTAGAATATGTTATTAACATGCTGCTTACACCTGCACAGGGAGAGACAAGTAGAATATGTTATTAACCTGCTGCTTACACCTGCACAGGGAGAGACAAGTAGAATATGTTATTAACATGCTGCTTACACCTGCACAGGGAGAGACAAGTAGAATATGTTATTAACATGCTGCTTACACCTGCACAGGGAGAGACGAGTAGAATATGTTATTAACATGCTGCTTACACCTGCACAGGGAGAGACGAGTAGAATATGTTATTAACATGCTGCTTACACCTGCACAGGGAGAGACAAGTAGAATATGTTATTAACATGCTGCTTACACCTGCAGCACACAGGGAGAGACAAGTAGAATATGTTATTAACATGCTGCTTACACCTGCAGCACACAGGGAGAGACAAGTAGAATATGTTATTAACATGCTGCTTACACCTGCAGCACACAGGGAGAGACAAGTAGAATATGTTATAAACATGCTGCTTACACCTGCACAGGGAAAGACAAGTAGAATATGTTATTAACATGCTGCTTACACCTGCACAGGGAGAGACAAGTAGAATATGTTATTAACATGCTGCTTACACCTGCAGCACACAGGGAGAGACAAGTAGAATATGTTATTAACATGCTGCTTACACCTGCAGCACACAGGGAGAGACAAGTAGAATATGTTATTAACATGCTGCTTACACCTGCAGCACACAGGGAGAGACAAGTAGAATATGTTATTAACATGCTGCTTACACCTGCACAGGGAGAGACAAGTAGAATATGTTATTAACATGCTGCTTACACCTGCACAGGAAGAGACAAGTAGAATATGTTATTAACCTGCTGCTTACACCTGCACAGGGAGAGACAAGTAGAATATGTTATTAACATGCTGCTTACACCTGCACAGGGAGAGACAAGTAGAATATGTTATTAACATGCTGCTTACACCTGCACAGGGAGAGACAAGTAGAATATGTTATTAACATGCTGCTTACACCTGCACAGGGAGAGACAAGTAGAATATGTTATTAACATGCTGCTTACACCTGCACAGGGAGAGACAAGTAGAATATGTTATTAACCTGCTGCCTACACCTGCACAGGGAGAGACAAGTAGAATATGTTATTAACATGCTGCTTACACCTGCACAGGGAGAGACGAGTAGAATATGTTATTAACATGCTGCTTACACCTGCAGCACACAGGGAGAGACGAGTAGAATATGTTATTAACATGCTGCTTACACCTGCAGCACACAGGGAGAGACGAGTAGAATATGTTATTAACATGCTGCTTACACCTGCAGCACACAGGGAGAGACGAGTAGAATATGTTATTAACATGCTGCTTACACCTGCAGCACACAGGGAGAGACGAGTAGAATATGTTATTAACATGCTGCTTACACCTGCAGCACACAGGGAGAGACAAGTAGAATATGTTATAAACATGCTGCTTACACCTGCAGCACACAGGGAGAGACAAGTAGAATATGTTATTAACATGCTGCTTACACCTGCAGCACACAGGGAGAGACAAGTAGAATATGTTATTAACATGGTGCTTACACCTGCACAGGGAGAGACAAGTAGAATATGTTATTAACATGGTGCTTACACCTGCACAGGGAGAAACGAGTAGAATATGTTATTAACATGCTGCTTACACCTGCACAGGGAGAGACAAGTAGAATATGTTATTAACATGCTGCTTACACCTGCAGCACACAGGGAGAGACAAGTAGAATATGTTATTAACATGGTGCTTACACCTGCACAGGGAGAGACAAGTAGAATATGTTATTAACATGCTGCTTACACCTGCACAGGGAGAGACGAGTAGAATATGTTATTAACATGCTGCTTACAGTTACTGTAATCCGTTACATTACCAGCAAAATACTGTAATCAGATTACAGATACTTTTGAAAAACAAAATGATTACTTTGAGTATTACTTTTAAATTCAGAAAAGATTGCAGAAAAAAATCTTTGACACTTCTGTTTTATCAATGACATTCAAATCAGCATTGAAAAAAGGCGCAAGTTTAAGTTTGTTCCACCTGAGTGAGTCTGACCACAAGTCAGAGACCACTATGATGTCACACCAAATGGGTTTGATAGATCGCTGGAAAAGAGCATTAATAGGCTTTTGTAGGTTACAGTCCAAGCTATGTCTTCCAATGGTGCGGTCACCATCCAAAGACTATCCAACTTGAATAAACGCTTGGAGGTGAAGATGACAGCAGTGTTGTAGTCTACAGCGATACGGATATAACTTATTATTGATATCTACATAGTGCATTGATGTGAATCACACTGCTGCTCTCTCATTCAGCTATTTGCATTTTACGGATTGTGGTTGTTGTGGATGGCTATTCACAAATCTGAATGTATATTTGAACCCAATAATGGTTGAATTCAAGAAGGTCAAGCTGCCTATCAATCATTGTTTTTGAAACCAGTGGACAGCCAGTGAAAAATGCGCTCTTGCAACAGCTGCATAGTGCAGATCCCAGCCTATGGAATAAAAGTGGGGCTTTTATTGCTCAATCTAATTCATGCTGATTAAAAAAATCCATAGGCCTAATGGACACATGCTCAAACTCACACACTTTTTGTAGACTTAAATGGACAATCTGTTGTAAATTCTTTTGTGGACGGCCCAGTACCTAACTAGGGCCAAGCTTCCTGACATCCAAGACCTATATACTAGGCAGTGTCAGAGGAAAGCCGCCAAAAATTGTCAAAGACTCCAGTCACCCAAGTCATAGACTGTTCTTTCTGCTACCGCACAGCAAGCGGTACCAAAAGACTCCTTAACAATTTCTACCCCCAAGCCATAAGACTACTGAACAACTGATCAAATGGCCACCCGGACTATTTACATTGACCCCCCCTCCCCCTTTTGTTTTACACTGCTGCTACGTTTTTACACTGCTGCTGCTGTGTGTTTATTATCTATACATAGTCACTTTACAAATTACCTCAACTAACCTGTACCCCCGCACATTGACTCGGTACCGGTACCCCCTGTATATCTCGTTACTGTTATGTACATTTCCTGTGTTACTTTTTGTTTGATGGATTTTATTATTTTTACTTCAGTTTATTACGTAAATATTTATTAACTCTATTTCATGAACTGCATTGTTGGTTAAGGCCTTTTCCCAGCATGAAGCATGAGAGAATGCCAAGAGCGTGCAAAGCTGTCATCAAGGCAAAGAGTGGCTACTTTAAAGAATCTCAAATATAAAACATATTTTGATTGGTTTAACACTTTTTTGGTTACTCCATGATTCCAAATGTGTTATTTCATAGTAAAAATAAGCAAAAAGCCTGGAATGAGTAGGTGTGTCCAAACTTTTGACTTGTACTGTATATCCATTGATTCTTAAATAATATAACTTATAACTCTTGAGCTTAGCTCAACTGTCACACTCCATGAGAACCTAAAATATTAGCTTGTTTTTCTCCAATGTTTGTAAACATTGTAAACGTAAACAAACCCTGTGTAGCCTCATAACATGGTTAAACCAATCATTTTGATATGATGGATGGTCAGTCCTTGCATCCATAGCTGTCTATTAATCTGAGAGTGGTTCCATTTCTCCAGGCCCATCCCTCTGCTTTTTACCAAAACAGAGGCTGGGCGGCCATATTGTTATCGTTTCATCTGTGGATTTGTCCTTTAAACAGTTACATGTGATCAAGTTATCAAAGTGTCACCAACAAAAAGGTAAACAATAGGCCTATAGCAAATGCAGTATATACTGACTTGCCTAGTTAAATAAAAATGTGTTAAAAAAAATGTAATATGGTATCCATTTTTCACATGTAAATAACATTTTCAGTAGTGCTCAAAGCATGCCCTTCCAAGAGCACAGCATTTATTTTTCAAATCAATGAGCCCAAGTGCAAGTGCTAGTTAAGTGGTCGAGGTGGGGAGGAGGATTATTTAAGATACTGTTTGAAGAGGTAGGATTTCAGATGTTTTCGGAAGATGAGCGTTGGGGGAAGGACAGAGAAGAGCTTGGCCTGGGCTGAGCGGGAGCTGGGAGGGCCTACAGACCTGAGGTGGTAGAACGGAGTGCTCAGGTTAGAGTGTAGGGTTTCAGCATAGTGTGAAGGTAGGGAGGGGCATTTCCTCTTGCTGTTCCGTAGGTAAGCACCATGGTCTTGTAGGGGATGCAAGCTTCAACTGGAAGCCAGTGGAGTGTGCGGAGGAGCGGGGTGACATGAGAGAACTTGGGAAGGTTGAAAACCAGGCGGGCTGCAGTGTTCGGGATAAGTTGCAGGGGTTTGATGGCACAAGCGGGGAGCCCAGCCAACAGCGAGTTGCAGTAGACCAGACGGGAGAGGACAAGTGCCTGGATTAGGACCTGCGCCACTTCCTGTGTGAGGTAAGGTCGTACTCTAAGGATGTTGTAGAGCATGAACCTGCAGGAGCAGGTCAATGCGTTGATGTTTGCAGTGAACAACAGGGTGGTGTCCAGGGTCACGCCAAGGTTCTTTGCGCTATGGGAGGGCGACACTGTGGAGTTGTCAACCGTGATGGAGAGGTCTTTGAGCGGGCAGGACTTCCCAGGGAGGAAGAGCAGGTCCGCCTTGTCAAGGTTGAGCTTGAGGTGGTGGGCCGACATGCAAGTTGAGATATCTGCCAGGCACGCAGAGATGCGTGTTGCCACCTGGGTGTCAGAAGGGGGGGAAGGAGAAAAGTAGTTGAGGATCATCCACAACATGCTGCTTACACCTTCAGCACACAGGGAGAGACAAGGAGAATAGTTAGTTTAAATGCAGCATGATAGCCTGGTCCTTGATCTGTTTGAACTGTCTTGGTCGTGACAGAGGAGTTGGCGAGACAACTAAAATAGATCTGGGAACAGTCTACCACTATGAAGCATTGTGAGTACAACGTTTATTCATTTAATCTAATGAAATGATCTTTTACAATGTACGTATAATGACCTAGTATGCAGTGTAATTGAAACTCACTTGTAGGCCTTTTCCACAGCGTCCGGTCTGTTACAAGCTGCCACCAGCACATAGACCGTGTCAGTGGGCATCCCACATATACCTCCACTCTTCATGATCTCTGGAGACACAGAGGGATAGGGAGAGTTGGGTTGAGACACATCAATAACCCAACTAACTAAAGACCTAAAGAACTTGCAATAAAGTGATCCTGTCAGCCTCAACACACACACACACACACATGCACACACACAAATATGCACACACAGCCTGTTATTCATAGTGTTTTCATGAGAATGATGTACTAGACTAGACCAATGGTTGTCATGGTTCTGAAGAGCTACTGGGTGTGCAGATTTGCTGTTTCAGCCCAGCACTGAGACCCTGCATTCTGCTCACCAGGACTTTGAATCAGGTGTGTTAGTACTGGAATGAAGCAAAACCCTACACCCACAGTATTTCACCAGGAGTAGAGTTGGTGACCAGTTCTTTGTCTCAAATTGCACCCTATGCCCTATAACATAAAGCACTACTTTAAATAAGTGCACTAGATAGCGAAAAGGGTGCCTTTTGGGACTGAACCCAGGATAGGTACCCCCTTATGTTTCACCTGCTATCTGGTGGACGGCCGTGGCTTTGCGTGCGGGGACATGAAGACAGATGTCCTTCCCTCCTCCTCCCGTCCCACTCAGCCTGACTAACGCCCGTCCCAGGGGCAACTGGGGGGTCAGGAAGGTCAGGCTGAACAGACCAGACAGGAAACAGTAGAATGACATCAGGCCAAACACGATCGACACCCCGATGTCATACCCATAAGGCAGTGCTCCCATGGCGTCCAGGAGGAAGGAGATGATAATGAGGTGAAAGGTCGCGGCATAGACAACCCAGGCTACGCTCAGGAACAGCGCTCCTACCGTCACCAGACTGTTGAACAACAGGAAGCTGATGATGCCCACAGCCAGGTTGAATCCCTGTGTGTCCCCATAGAGCCCGCCGTACCGCGTCAGCCCCCAGATGGACCACATGACACCATACAGGACAAACGCCATGCTCTCAAGGGTCTTACCTACCGGAAATGTACACATTTGTATTTGTATTTATTATGGATCCCCATTAGCTGCTGCTTTCTTGGGGTCCAGGAAAATTAAGGCAGTTTATACAATTTTAAAACATTACAATACATTCACAGATTTCACAACACACTGTGTGCCCTCAGGCCCCTACTCCACCACAACCACATATCTACATCTACAGTACTAAATCCATGTGTGTGTACATGTAACCGATGTGAAATGGCTAGCTAGTTAGCGGGGTGCGCACTAATAGCGTTTCAATCTGTGAAGTCACTCGCTCTGAGACCTTGAAGTTGTTGTTCCCCTTGCTCTGCAGTCATTTAAAAAAAAAAGCAAGGGGCCTAAACAGCTACCCTGTGGAATTCCTGATTCTAACTGGATTATATTTGATAGGCTTCCATTAAAGAACACCCTCTGTGTTCTGTTAGACAAGTAACTCTTTATCCACATTATAGCAGGGGGTGTAAAGCCATAATACATTTTTCCAGCAGCAGACTATGATCAATAATGTCAAAAGCTACACTGAAGTCTAACAAGACAGCACCCACAACCATTTTATTATCAATTTCTCTCAGCCAATCATCAGTCATTTGTGTGAGTGCTGTGCTTGTTGAGTGTCCTTCCCTATAAGCGTGCTGAAATTCTGTTGTCAATTTGTTTACTGTAAAATAGCATTGCATCTGGTCAAACACAATTTTTCCAGAACTTTACTAAGGGTTGGTAACAGGCTGAGTGGTCGGCTATTTGAGCCAGTAAAGAGGGCTTTACTATTCTTGGGTAGCGGAATGACTTTAGCTTCCCTCCAGGCCTGAGGGCACACGCTCTCAAATAGGCTTAAATTGAAGATGTGGCAAATAGGAGTGGCAATATTGTCCGCTATTATCCTCAGTAATTTTCCATCTAGATTGTCAGACCCTGGTGGCTTGTCATTGTTGATAGACAACAATTTTTTCACCTCTTCCACATTGATTTTACAGAATTTAAAAGTACAATTCTTGTCTTTCATAATTTGATCCGATATACTTGGATGTGTAGTGTCAGCGTTTGTTGCTGACATATCATCCCTAAGTTTGCTTATCTTGCCAATGAAAAAGTCATTAAAGTAGTTTGCAATATCAGTGGGCGTTGTGATGAATGAGCTATCTGATTCAATAAATGAAGAAGGCGAGCTGGCTTTTTCCCCCAAAATGTAATTTAAGGTGCCCCAAAGCTTTTTACTATCATTCTTTATATAATGTATCTTGGTTTCATAGTGTAGTTTCTTTTTCTTTTGTTTAGTCACATTAGTTCTTAATTTGCAGTACGTTTGCCAATCAGTTGGGCTGCCAGACTTAATTGCCATTCCTTTTGCCTCATCCCGCTCAACCACACAATTTTTCAATTCCTCATCAATCCAAGGGGATTTAACAGTTTTTACAGTCATTTTCTTAATGGGTGTGTGCTTATTAGTAACTGGAATAAGTAGTTTAAAAAATGTGCCAAGTGCAGCGTCTGGTTGCTCCTCATTACACACCACAGACCAGCAAATATTCTTTACATCATCAACATATGAATCACTACAAAACTTCTTGTATGACCTCTTATACACTATATTATGTCCAGCCTTTGGAACTTTGGTTTTCCTAGATATGGCTACTATATTGTGATCACTACATCCTATGGATTTGGATACGGCTTTAAACCAAATATCTGCAGCCTTAGTAAAAATGTGATCAATACATGTTGATTTAATTCCTGTGCTGTTTGTAACTACCCTGGTAGGTTGACTGACAACCTGATCCAGGTTGCAGGCACTGGTTACAGTTTGAAGTTTTTTCCTGAGTGGGCAGCTTGATGATTGCCAGTCAATATTTAAATCACCCAGAAAATCTACTTCTCTGTTGATATCACATACATTATCAAGCATTTCACACATGTTATCCAGATACTGACTGTTAGCACTGGGTGGTCTATAGCAGCTTCCCACAAGAATGGGCTTTAGGTGAGGCAGATGAACCTGTAGCCATATTACTTCAACAGTATTTAACATGAGATCCTCTCTAATCTTTACAGGAATGTAGTTCTGAATATAGACCGCAACACTGCCTCCGTTGGTATTTCTGTCTTTTTGGTAGATGTTATAACCATGTATTGCTATCACTGTATCATCAAAGGTATTATCTAAGTGAGTTTCAGAGATAGTCAGAATATGAATGTCATCTGTTACAAACACGTTATTGACTTCATGGACCTTGTTTCTTAGGCTATATACGTTAATATGGGATTGTTTTTAATGCTTTACTGGGAAGCTTATCAGAGGTAGACTTACTCATGTTATTTACATTGGAGCTGATAGTGCAGGATGAGCTGCATAAAGTGGTCTTCCTACTATTGCACACCGCCTCAGTGCTAACAGTGTAACTCTGGTTTATAGGCTCATGATTACTGCTGACAATAGCTGTAGGATAAACAGATGTACTCGGTGCAATTAGGGGTACATAAATTAAATTACTTACATTGTGTTTGCCAATGCCCCTAAGATCATGTACATTTGATGCAACATTGTGACAACTCATTGTCACAATGGTAGAGATTAACTGAGCTGGTCTTACACATTAAATGTTGGATATACAATAATTACAAATTGTAACACGTAAAAAATGCATTCTACGACCTCATCTTCGCTTTCACAAACACCTGAAAAGCTAGTTTGTATAGAGTGCATTTTTACTAATTCCTAAATACAACATTAGAATTGCAAATGGTATGTGTTAATCTTGTGTGAAACCTTAAGGTCTTACCACGGGAGAAGGCCACGGAGCCAACCAGCAGCTGGAGGACGCCGCCTGCCACCACAGCCCAGGGCAGGACCAGCACGCCCAGCGGGGCCCGGTCCCCCATGGACGCCGTGATGGAGAAGACAGCGAGGACAGAGCAGGCGTGACCTAACACCTCTGCGTCAGCATACCTGGAGTAGCCCAGGTAGGGAGCTTGACTGTGTCTGTCGTGGGGGCGGAGAGTCAGGCCGCTGACACGCGTCACCAGGGCCTTGAACACGCCCTCCCCCGTAGGAATTCTTTTGGCCGAGACGTTGTTGTAGGAGGTGACCAGTAACATCACGGCTGACACAACAAAGATGGCCACCTGGACGCCCTGCGCCCCAGACTGGAAGGAGAGGGAGGGCTGAGCTGCGAGGGCGATAGTATACGCCACGTAGAACAGCTGGTAGAGACCCTCAGCTAGACTCTTCTGACAGCTGAACAGAGCCAGGATGAAGAATAGAACAGCGAAGACGACGGGAAAGGGGATGGGGGAGGAGGGGTGGATGGAGAAGGCTGTGAGGAGAGCGCTATAGCCCTCAGCAAAGCGCAGGATGGAGGTGAAGCCGTAGAAGGTGGCGGTCAGGGAGTCCATGGATCTGTAGGAGAGGACACACACAACTAGCTGGAATACAGCAGCCGTCCAAAGCCAGGGGACGTGACCCGGGGCGAGCTGAGGAACCACAGCCAGTAGGGGGCAGGCTATTACACTAGCAGACAGCAGATTCATCACCAGGCCTACAGGCACCACGTCGTTACAGTCCTCTGGAGCTCTGACCCCTGACCCCTGACACCCTGCCCTTCTTCTCAGCCCCGTACCGGGAGCCTCCACCCTTCCCTGGGTGATAAAGGAGAGCAGGCGGCCACAGCCGAAGTAAGCCCCCACCAGGGTGACCAGCAGGTAGCAGGCGGCCATGGCAGACTGGCCGAACCCCGGGGAGGAGAGGCCGGCGATCTGGTGCCCACAAGCCAGGCTGATAGACAGGGAGATGATTAACAGGACCACCTACAATACAACAATACAACTTTATTTTCCATACGTTACATCAAACAATGTAAAATGTGTCTTCTATTCAATCCTCAACCCCATTCAAATTGATAGACAGCTAGCTAGCTAGCTAGCTAGCTATATAGATAGAAAGATACAGATGTAGGATCCTAATTTAATCACTCTGTAGTTGCTGCGAATTTTCCTGCACAACAGGATTCACCTAACTTCACTGAAAACCTGGTATAACCAAGTGATGATGCAGGTTCTCAATCGCTTTGGCTCAATTCTCGAATGACAATTATTTTTTTCAAAACAATAAGTTCAAATCTCTGAACAATTAGTTTCTTGCTCACACCAGATTTTAATTTCTCATTCATTTAACCTGTCTGGGCTAGGGGGCAGTATTTTCACGTCCGGATGAAAAATGTACCCAATTTAAACAGGTTACTACTCTGGCCCAGAAACTAGAATATGCATAGTATATTAGATTTGGATAGAAAACACTCTGAAGTTTCTAAAACTGTTTGAATGGTGTCTGTGAGTATAACAGAACTCATATGGCAGGCAAAAACCTGAGAAAATTCCAAGCAGGAAGTGCAAAGTCTGAGAATTGTAGTTCTTCTTTTGATTCTCTATCGAAGCTACAGTGTCTGTGGGGGACGTTGCACTTCCTAAGGCTTCCATTGGCTGTCTAAAGCCTTCAGAAAGTGGTTTGAGCATTTTCCTGTCACTGGGCAGATAATAGGAGCTCAGTTACTGAGTGGTCTGCCTGGCAACAAAGGGATTGGATATGCTCGGTCCCACGAGCACGCCCCTCCTTCTTTTTCTTCTTGAATGAATATGCTATTGTCCGGTTGGAATATTATCACAATTTTACGTTAAAAATACCATAAAGATTGATTTTAAACAGCGTTTGACATGCTTCTAAGTACGGTAATGGAACATTTTGACTTTTCGTCTCTCGTTCCGCGCTCGCGCGTTATGCCTTTGGATAAGTGATCTGTACGCACGAACAAAACAGAGGTATTTGTACATAAATATGGATTATTTCGGAAAAAAACAAAATTTCTTGTGGAAGTAGCAGTCCTGGGAGTGCATTCTGACGAAGATCAGCAAAGGTAAGAGAATATTTCTAATACTAATTCGGAGTTTAGGTTGCCCTGAACTTGGCGGGTGTCTGAATAGCTCGCCGTGATGGCTGAGCTATGTACTCAGAATATTGAAAAATGTGCTTTCTCCGTAAAGCTATTTTAAAATCTGACACAGCAGTTGCATCCAGGAGTAGTCTATCTATAATTCTTAAAATAATTGTTATATATTTTGTCAACATTTATGATGAGTATTTTTGTAAATTGATGTGCACATTCACCGGACGTTTTGGTGGGAATACATTTTCCGAACATCACGCGCCAATGTAAAATGCTGTTTTTGGATATAAATAGGAACTTTATCGAACAAAACATACATGTATTGTGTAACATGATGTCCTAGGAGTGTCATCTGATGAAGATCGTCAAAGGTTAGTGCTTCATTTAGCTGTGTTTTGGGTTTTATTGACACATGTCCTTGCTTGGAAAATGGCTGTGTGATTATTTTTGTCTATGTACTCTCCTAACATAATCTAATGTTTTGCTTTCGCTGTAAAGCCTTTTTGAAATCGGACAATGTGGTTAGATTAACGAGACGTTTATCTTTAAAATGGTGTAAAATAGTTGTATGTTTGAGAAAGTTGAATTGTGACATTTTGTTGTTTTTGAATTTTCCGCCCTGATATTTCACTGGCTGCGTCCCGCAGGTGGGACGCTAGCATCCCACCTAGCCCATAAAAGTTAAGCAAATTGCACGTGTTTGGCACGTGTGCAAAAGAGTAAGTACAATTGTCTACAATTTGCACAATAACTACATGCACTTGGCTGATCAAAACTGATGAGTTGATTCTCAGTGAAATTGTCATAATCTTCACAACTTCTAAACATTATTTCATCGTGTGAGCCATCACATGCAAAATGATCCATTAAATTATCAAAATCTGTCGGACATACATGTATATTCCATAAATTTACATTAACATTTTAGTCATTTAGCAGACGCTCTTATCCAGAGCGACTTACAGTAGTGAATGCATACATTTCATTTCATGCATTTTTTAAAATATATATATATTTGTACTGGCCCCCCGTGGGAATCGAACCCACAACCCTGGCGTTGCACACACCATGCTGGCGTTGCAAACACCATGCTCTACCAACTGAGCCACAGGGAAGGCCATAAATATCTATGACATGGAATGTTTGTGATGTCTGCTAAATTGTCAAATGACCTGCCTGGTGACATAGTAATGCAATAGGAATCACAATCGTACCAATCAAGTTTGGAAGCATATATATGGAGCTTGCCCACAGCACAATCACTACCATTTTTGAACATGGAGGAACATCACAAACCTGAACAGCAGTTACATGCTGGTGGAAGAGAAATAAGAAGATGTGTAAGAATGTGTGGTGGTGGTGTTAGGGGAAGACTTAATAGAGGAAGAGGTAGAACGCAAAGAATAAGAGTCCCTGATGAAATCAAAGCCTCAACTGTGGACCATGTCATAAACCACGGTCTTACAATGGAAGAGGCTGGTCGGAGAGTACAGCCTAATTTAAACAGTTTCACAGTGTCATAAACCATGGTCTGACAATGGAAGAGGCTGGTCGGAGAGTACAGCCTAATGTAAACAGGTCCACAGTGTCATCAATTGTGCAAACATTCCGTAGGGAAAACAGGTATGTACTCGTTCTTTACTTTTGTTAGAGCATTTCATTCACAACAATACAGCAACTATTGTAAAGGTAAATGCAAGTCTGAAAATCACAATGTACCGTAAGATATGTATGAGGAATATACAGTAATACAGCACAATTTGAATACAATATACTATCTGCAACATGATCTCTTTGTGAATTCTACACGTCATATATACGTATATAGGACTGCACAACGACCTCATGCTGTTGGCAGAGCAGCCGTATTCAGTCATCAGCAAGAACAAGAAATTTGCAACATGGTCATAGTCAACAATTCCATCAGGCTAAGAAATCTAAAGTGCAATCATAAATTAAAACAATATCTTCGCAAATATCAATTCTGTCAGCATTTCCACTATAGACAGAGTTTTGGAAAAAAGTCAGATGACTGAAACAACTCTACAAGGTGCCATTTGAGAGGAATAGTGACAGAGTGAAGGAGCTGCGGTACCAGTATGTCCAGGTAGGAGCTGCGGTACCAGTATGTCCAGGTAGGAGCTGCATTACCAGTATGTCCAGGTAGGACCTGCGGTACCAGTATGTCCAGGTAGGACCTGCGGTACCAGTATGTCCAGGTAGGACCTGCGGTACCAGTATGTCCAGGTAGGAGCTGTGGTACCAGTATGTCCAGGTAGGACCTGCGGTACCAGTATGTCCAGGTAGGCGCTGTGGTACCAGTATGTCCAGGTAGGACCTGCGGTACCAGTATGTCCAGGTAGGCGCTGCGGTACCAGTATATCCATGTAAACCATTGGTGTGCACATGGTATATTGTACAGAATTTTACTGTACTTCAATGATGGCTGTATATACTTCTGGAAGTTGTAGATACCCATAAGAACAGAAAACATTTCTACTTTACTAAACTGTCTGATTCTAGAATAGGTTACGTAAAACTAACTTTATATTTTGTTTCTGTGTTACTATATAGAGCATAATGGAGCTGGAAGGGCATGAAATGACCCACATTCTTGTTTTTATGGACGAGGCTGGGTTCAATCTGGCTAAAGGCAGGAGACATGGCCGCAAACTCATTGGACACCGAGCCACAATTGGCACACCAGGCCAACGTGGGGGCAATATTACAATGTGTGCTGCCATTTCTGAGAATGGTGTGAGCACACATATTCCACACATTGGGCCCTATAACACCCAACTCCTCCTTGCCTTCCTAAATACACTTTGCAGAGACCTAATGCCAGAACACGAAAGAGGTTTCGTTAGACTAGATTTGCCAAATTATGTAATTGTGTGGAATAATGTCAGCTTCCACCGAACCAACATTGTTAGGGAATGGTTTGCTGCGCATGAAAGGATAACAATGGAGTTCCTTCCACCATCCTCCCTATTCCTGAATCCGATAGAAGAGGTTTTTTCAGCATGTAGGTGGAAAGTATATGACTATCAGGCACAAGATCAGATGTATCTGATTGATGCCATGAATGATGCTTCTGAGGACATCACAGGCGATCACTGCAGGGGATGGTTGCGCCATCAGGGAGATGCATTCCCCCGGTGCATCGGAAGGGAAAGCATCAGATGTGATGTTGACGAAAATCTCTGGCCAGACCAACAAGAGCGACAGGATGTCCACCAAGAAGATGGGAAATTGTAGTGTTACGTACTGTGAGGAGGTACAATTTATTGTTTTTTTACAGAACTACCGCAGGTTTTTTCATTGTTGCAGGGTTTTTTTTGGGGGGGGTGTCATTTTGTGGCAAATTTTCTGTTCACTATATATGACTTTACATGTAAGAAATATGTAAAAATGGACATGCAAATGTGTACTGTTTTCATACAAATGTGTATATCCTTTTTCTGTGTACTACAGTATTGACTGTTCCCAGTAAACTTTTCCCTACTGTTGAAATCGATATCTAAAAAGCTCAGTGTGAGACAATAGCATTCAGCTAGATGAAACTGACTGTCTGGTATAGTACAGTAAGCAGTCAGTGTCAACAAAAAAGTTTAACAAAACTGAAATTTGTATATAACAAATGCTTCCAGGATTGACTGCCATGGTGAAAAAACATCGAAACATTTTGACCAGTACGGCTCACACAATGACCAAACTTTTCATTTTGGTGGCATTGGACAATTTACTGACACAATAACTAGGTTTTGAAGCATGAGTTAAATGTTTTGGGTGAGTTACTACATTTTCCAGACACGCAATAGAGTTGTGATGTCCCATAAAACAGTTGTGACAATTGCACTTACAGTTCAGAGAATGTTAAGACTATTTTTTTTAAATTAGCCAAAGCGATTGAGAAAAACAAACAATATTGCACTTTTCATGCAGCCTAATGTTGCCCAGCTAATAGCCTAACCACCGATAAAGGAACACTACATCGGCGGAACAGTGTGAATGGACTAAATGTTAAAATCCTGTTGCTGCAATATTATTTCCCTGCAACAAAACTGGTCAAATTAAGAGTGTACATCTGTAGATAGATATGATAGATACTGTAGATAATTACACACACCTCTCTCTGGAGGACAGATACTGTAGCCAGTATGAGGAAGGCCAGGGTGAAGGCTGCTAAGCCAGGGACCAAAGAGGACCTCAGCTCTGTAGTCCCCACCAACCCCTCCCCAACGAGCAGGTAGACCAGTCCAGACCCACACCACAGGGCTGACACGGTCAGACACACACTGGAGAACAACTGGGACTGGGATAGGCTGCGACGCACCCCTAGTGGGAGGGAGGCAGGGAGGGAAAAACATTTGTTTATCTCTGGCTGATATCACGTTCAAATACAATGAAATCATGAACGCATGCCATAGTCCACGTTAGCATAGTTAATGGTGCTCCGCCATTTCCTGGATGCTAAAATTCTAATTGTTCGCCTAATATTTGTTTATATGTCAAAACAAGAAACGTATAGTGTAGAGAATCATTGTACCATCTAAACCGCTGGGAAATATGTTCAATATATTGCATTTAAAGCTGTTTGAAACTGGTGAACAAAACAGAAAGAAAAAGACGCAACAACGAAACTTAAGAAATGGAAGCATAGAAATAGTGCACATAGAAAGGGTAACAGAGTATGGTTAGGATTTATATGAGTAATAAACAGTAGGTAGGCTACCAGAGTATGCCAAAAGGGAAGCGATGATGAGCAGCAGCACCCCGAGTGCAGTATGGGGGATGAAGTCTTTGTCAGGAGAGCTGCCATAGTTATTCACCAACAGCAGCAGAGAACCTGTAGGAGAAACCAACAGAAAAAGCACAAGGTAAAAGCACAGCAGGCTTTAGACCAGACCAACTCAGAAAAAAGGCCAATTGTTTGACAAGAACCCATGAACACAGCTCCAAGTTTCTGTACCGCAACTTGACTGACGTACCTGACCACATTCACTCAAATCCACAATGGGGGAGCAAACATGTTGCCTCATGATTGGTCAACGTGCACACAATTAGTAGCCTATGGTCGAGTTCCTGTCCGACTACATGCGCAGGCATTGTATTGCATTCAAACTTCGGTTGGCTAGGCTACCTAGGCCTTTTCAATCCAAAATTATTGACAGGAATAATTAAATCAACTAAAAGTGATGACATACAGTCCCAGTCAAAAAGTTTCTTTGACTATTTTCTACATTGTAGAATAATAGTGAAGACATCAAAACTATGAAATGGAATCATGTAGTAACAAAAAAAAGTGTTAAACAACTCAAAATATATTTTATATTTGAGATTCTTCAAAGTAGCCACCTTTGCCTTCATGACAGCTTGCACACTCTTGCATTCTCTCAACCAGCTTCTTGAGGAGTGATTTTCCAACAGTCTTGAATGAGTTCCCACATATGCTGAGCACTTGTTGGCTGCTTTCCTTCACTCTGCAGTCCAACTCAACCCAAACCATCTTAATTGGGTTAAGGTTGGGTGATAATGGAGGCCAGGTCATCTGATGCAGCACTCCATCACTCTCCTTCTTGGTCAAATAGCCCTTACACAGCCTGGAGGTGTGTTGGGTCATTGTCCTGTTGAAAAATAAATGATAGTCCCACTAAGCGCAAACCAGATGGAATGGCGTATCGCTGCAGAATGCTGTGGTAGCCATGCTGGTTAAGTGTACCTTGAATTCTAAATGAATGACTGACAGTGTCACCAGCAAAGCACCCCCACACCATCACACCTCTTCCTCCATGATTCACAGTGGGAACCACACACGCAGAGATCATCCGTTCACCTACTCTGCATCTCACAAAGACACGGTGGTTGGAACCAGAAATCTTACATTTGGACTCATCAGACCAAATGACAGATTTCCACCCGTCTAATGTCCTTTGCTCGTGTTTCTTGGCCCAAGCAAGTCTCTTCTTCTTATTGGTGCCCTTTAGTAGTGGTTTCTTTGCAGCAATTCGACCACGAAGGCCTGATTCATTCAGTCTCCTCTTAACAGTTGATGTTGAGATGTGTCTGTTACTAGAACTCTGTGAAGCTTTTATTTGGGCTGCAATTTCTGAGGCTGGTAACTCAAATTAACTTACGCTCTGCAGCAAAGGTAACTCTGGGTCTTCCTTTCCTGTGGTGGTCCTCATGAGAGCCAGTTTCATCATAGCACTTGATGGTTTTTGTGACTGCACTTCAAGAAACTTTCAAAGTTCTTGAAACGTTCCGCATTGACTGAGCTTCATGTCTTAAAGTAATGATGGACTGTTGTTTCTCTTTGCTTATTTGAGCTATTCTTGCCATAATATGGACTTGGTATTTTACCAAATATGGCTATCTTCTGTATACCAACCCTACCTTGTCACAACACAACTAATTGGCTCAAACGCATTAAGAAGGAAAGAAATTCCACAAATTAACTTTTAACAAGGTACACCTGTTAATTGAAATGCATTCCAGGTGACAACCTCATGAAGCTGCTTGAGAGAATGCCAAGCATGTGCAAATCTGTTATCAAGGCAAAGGGTGGCTACTTTGAAGAATCTCAAATCTCAAATACATTTTGATTTGTTTAACACTTTTTTGGTTACTACATGATTCCATGTGTGTTATTTCATAGTTTTGATGTCTTCACTATTATTCTACAATTCAGAAAATATTAAGAATAAAGAAAAACCCTGGAATGAGTAGGTGTGTCCAAACGTTTGACTGGTACTGTAGGTTAAACTGTGTTAATGCACCTGTAATCTTTTAATTACAGATTTATATAGGCCTATGATGCAGCCCTGTTAGTTCTATTGTCTAATCGCAGTTGTCTCTTTATCTGTGTAATGTTAACCCCTGTTAGTCTTGTTTTAAAATGTTATAAATATGAACAAGTACATCAAGTACTTCAGACAAAGTTTTCACTCTCCCTAGGGCCAGGAGTTTTTCCAGGAGTTTTTTATTACTATGTGACCTGGTTAGAAAAACTCTGGTCCTATAATTTCCAAAATAAACCCTTTTACAACTGATTACTCACTATGTCATACCCTACACAGGGATTGTCACACAACACAATGCCACAGATGTCTCAAGTTTTGAGGGAGCCTGCAATTGGCATGCTGACTGCAGGAATTTCCACCAGAGCTGTTACCAGAGAATGTAATGTTAATTTCTCTACCATAAGCTGCCTCCAACCTTGTTTTAGATAATTTGGCAGTATGTCCAACAAGCCTCACAACCGCAGACCACGTGTAACCACACCACTCCAGGACCTCCACATCCGGCTTCTTTACCAGCGGGATCATCTGTAACCAGCCACCCGGCAGCTGATGAAACTGGGGTTTGCACAACCAAAGAATTTCAGAAAGTGTGTATGGCGTTGTGTGGGCGAGCGGTTTGCTGATGTCAATGTTGTGAACGGAGTGCCCCATGGTGGTGGTGGGGTTATGGTATGGGCAGGCATAAGCTACGGACAACGAACACAATTGCATTTTATCGATGGCAATTTTTATGCACAGAGATACCGTAACGAGATCCTGAGGCCCATTGTCGTGCCATTCATCCGCTGCCATCACATCCTCACCTCACACCACTCAGGCTCTCGAGTGGCGCAGCGGTCTAAGGCACTGCATCTCAGTGCTAGAGGAATCACTACAGACACCCTGGTTCGAATCCAGGCTGTATCATAACCGGCCGTGATTGGGAGTCCCATAGGGAGGCGCACAATTGGCCCAGTGTTGTCCGGGTTTGGCCGGTGTAGGCACTGTACAATGACATTGTACACGATTCTGTGCTTTCATTGTAAATAAGAATTTGTTCTTAACTGACTTGCCTAGTTAAAAGAAATAATGTTTCAGGTTCTCACTGTTGTAAGAACCTGTACACAATTCCTGGAAGCTGAAAATTAACTAGATCTTCCATGGCCTGCAGACTCACCAGACATTTTGCCCATTGAGCATGTTTGGGATGCTTTGCATTGACATCTACAACAGCGTGCTCCAGTTCCCGACAATATCCAGCAACTTGGCACAGACATTGAAGAGGAGTGAGACAACATTCCACAAGCCACAATTGACAGCCTCATCAACTCAACAGTATGCAAAGGAGATGTGTCGCGCTGCATGAGGCAAATGGTGGTCACACCAAATAAATAATGACTGGTTTTCTGATCCGCTCTACCTTTTTCTTAAGGTATCTGTGACCAAAAGATACATACACTATATATATATACATATCAAAAAAATAAAGGGAACACTTAAACAACACATCCTAGATCTGAATGAAAGAAATAATCTTATTAAATACTTTTTTCTTTACATAGTTGAATGTGCTGACAACAAAATAACACAAAAATAATCAATGGAAATCCAACTTATCAACCCATGGAGGTCTGGATTTGGAGTCACACTCAAAATTAAAGTGGAAAACCACACCACAGGCTGATTCAACTTTGATGTAATGTCATTAAAACAAGTCAAAATGAGGCTCAGTAGTGTGTGTGGCCTCCACGTGCCTGTATGACCTCCCTACAACGCCTGGGCATGCTCCTGATGAGGTGGCGGATGGTCTCCTGAGGGATCTCCTCCCAAACCTGGACTAAAGCATCCGCCAACTCCTGGACAGTCTGTGGTGAAACGTGGCGTTGGTGGATGGAGCGAGACATGATGTCCCAGATGTGCTCAATTGGATTCAGGTCTGGGGAACGGGCGGGCCAGTCCATAGCATCAATGCCTTCCTCTTGTAGGAACTGCTGACACACTCCAGCCACATGAGGTCTAGCATTGTCTTGCATTAGGAGGAACCCAGGGCCAACCGCACCAGCATATGGTCTCACAAGGGGTCTGAGGATCTCATCTCGGTACCTAATGGCAGTCAGGCTACCTCTGGCGAGCACATGGAGGGCTGTGCGGCCCCCCAAAGAAATGCCACCCCACACCATGACTGACCCACCGCCAAACCGGTCATGCTGGAGGATGTTGCAGGCAGTAGAACGTTCTCCACGGCGTCTCCAGACTCTGTCACGTCTGTCACGTGCTCAGTGTGAACCTGCTTTCATCTGTGAAGAGCACAGGGCGCCAGTGGCGAATTTGACAATCTTGGTGTTCTCTGGCAAATGCCAAACGTCCTGCACGGTGTTGGGCTGTAAGCACTACCCCCACCTGTGGACGTCGGGCCCTCATACCACCCTCATGGAGTCTGTTTCTGACCGTTTGAGCAGACACATGCACATTTGTGGCCTGCTGGAGGTCATTTTGCAGGGCTCTGGCAGTGCTTCTCCTGCTCCTCCTTGCACAAAGGCGGAGGTAGCGGTCCTGCTGCTGGGTTGTTGCCCTCCTACGGCCTCCTCCACTTCTCCTGATGTACTGGCCTGTCTCCTGGTAGCGCCTCCATGCTCTGGACACTACGTTGACAGACACAGCAAACCTTCTTGCCACAGCTCGCATTGATGTGCCATCCTGGATGAGCTGCACTACCTGAGCCACTTATGTGGGTTGTAGACTCTGTCTCATGCTACCACTAGAGTGAAAGCCAGCATTCAAAAGTGACCAAAACATCAGCCAGGAAGCATAGGAACTGAGAAGTGGTCTGTGGTCCCCACCTGCAGAACCACTCCTTTATTGGGGGTGTCTTGCTAATTGCCTATAATTTCCACCTGTTGTCTATTCCATTTGCACAACAGCATGTGAAATTTATTGTCAATCAGTGTTGCTTCCTAAGTGGACAGTTTGATTTCACAGAAGTGTGATTGACTTGGAGTTACATTGTGTTGTTAAAGTGTTCCCTTTATTTTTTTGAGCAGTGTATATAAAACTATGTGAACACCCTTTCAAATTAGTGGATGCGGCTATTTCAGCCACACATATTGCTGACAGGTGTCTAAAATTGAGCACACAGCCATGCAATCTCCATAGACAAACATTGGCAGTAGAATGGCCTTACTGAAGAGCTCAGTGACTTTCAACGTGGCGCCGTCATAGGATGCCACCTTCCCAACAAGTCAGTTTATAAAATGTCTGCCCTGCTAGAACTGCCCCGGTCAACTGTAAGCGCTGTTATTGTGAAGTGGAAACGTCTAGGAGCAACAACAACTCAGCCGTAAAGTGTTAGGCCACACAAGCTCACAGAACGGGACAGCCAAGTGCTGAAGCGCGTAGTGCATAAAAATTGTCTGTCCTCGGTTGCAACACTCACTACTGAATTCCAAACTGCCTCTGGAAGCAATGTCAGCACAATAATTGTTAGTCGGGAGCTTCATGAAATGGGTTTCCATGGCCGAGCAGCCACACACAAGCATAAGATCACCATGCGCAATGCCAAGCGTCGGCTGTAGTGGTATAAAGCTTGTCGCCATTGAACTCTGGAACAGTGGAAACACGTTTTACGGAGTGATGAATCACGCTACACCATCTAGCAGGCCGACGGACTAATCTGGGTTTGGCAAATGCCAGGAAAACACCACCCGTCTGAATGCATAGTGCCAACTGTAAAGTTTGGTGGATGAGGTATATAGGTCTGGGGCTGTTTTTCATGGTTCAGGTTAGGCTCCTTAGTTCCAGTGAAGGGAAATCTTAACGCTACAGCATACAATGACATTCTACACGATTCCAAACCTCTCTGCTAATAACAGCTAGTTTTCAGGTTAGGCTACATTTCCCTCCCATTAGGCTCTTCTTCTCTGGTGGATTGATCACACTGTGGTTAATGCACCACTTTGTTGCCCTTCCACTCCCCACTCAACATTTTTGCATGAGAATATTTTTTTTAATCCCTTTAATGGAAAACTATTACAGTAAGGTACTTAATTGTTGCCCAGAGATTATTTGATATTAAGATAAGTTATTTTTTTACAGCTACATTAGGCCTTTAAAATTCAGGAAATTAATTTTAAATGCTAAAAATCCAATCTAGTGGGATGAGCTGACTATGCCTCTGATTTATTTCAGAGAAACCTGGGCGTGGTTTGCACTCCAGTGTAGCAGGTAAGGAGAGTATAGCCCCAAGTCCTATGTTAGTCTACTGGAATTGTTTTCTGATCAGTTATTGTTTTTTAAATCACCTGCCTAATGCGGCATCCCCCAGAGCAGGCTCAACTTGCCCGACTGCCAGAAATGCCATAAATTGTCCATCACTTACTTAACAATGCGGATTAACCAGAAAGCTCAGTTTTATGTTTACTGGAATTCTTTAGTTGTGTTGTTTTCAGTAATAAAAAAATCACCGGGGGCAACTTTAGAGCAAGCTCAACTTTCCAAATGCCCAGTTTACTTGCCCCAGGCAATAGGACAACTCTTAAAGGTTCAGTGGTTTTACCTGCTTACCACCAGAAGAAAAAAAGATCGCCCACTCTGGGACCTGTTGTGCCACATCTGTTCATGTCTCTCATTAAGCCATTTTGAGAAAACCAAATAAAATAATAAGCGAATTAATTAATCATCTACATTCATGTATACTATAATACATATACTATCAACGATGTCTGATGAAAACCTCGTATTTCCAAAACAGAAACTTTTTAGGAAATTGTTTTTTCTCCATATTTTCCCATTAACAAACATGTCATTTTTTTACTTCAAGAAACTATTTTGAATAAATGTTCTTGGTCCTAGAGTCATGAAATGTGCAGAGTACATTGAGTTGAGTTACTTCTTCATAAATGTACAAACATTTGAATTGCAAAAATGTAGTTCATCAGACAGCGACTATATAAACCTTCACAAAAAAATGTGTGATCACAATATGAGACATATTAGGATAATCCAAATAAAACGAAAAATAACAACAAATAAAAGTTCCCACTCCTTTTCTTATCGAATATGATTCGATTATCGATCAATGAACTATTATGAAGTAGTCAATAGTCGGTTATCCATGCTAGGTATTGTTTTATGATAAAAGTCTCAAAGCTCAATAAACTCAATAATGTATCGCAATACAGGACTACTTCTTTAGATGGTTTAAGGCTATATAAAAAGTATTGGAAATAGAAATGATCAGTTAGAATTCAGAATCATCTAGACTTACCGCCGGAGATCCCGAGGATGCCCACGGAGAAATGCAGCGACTCCAGCTCAGCCATGACCGGAGCATCTGATGCACACGCCACGGAGCGCTGAGGTTATAAACACATTTCCGGTTTTCTTACGTCACTCTCTACCTTTTACCGGACACTACCGGAGGATAGTCGGGAAAGTTGACTCATAAACAACATCACCGGGACAACAACAGATCCTTTTTGTCAGAACTATTCAGGAAGTTCTGCCTCGTGAAATGTGTTGTATTTTCCAATGTCGTACACTCATGGATATGCACATCAGTGCACGCCTGTCTTGTAGCCTGATGTTGGACATGCATTAAATAAACCGACATTTCAAAGCTAGTCACATCCTTCTTATCTATGAAAATTATGAACATCTGAAATTGCAGAAATTTCCCCTAGACACCTTTTTTTAAATATTGTCTTTTAAAGGGGCAATCTGCGATTGCTACATCCATTTTTGGACTTTTAAATTAATGATCTATAGCCATTGATTCTTCAGGAATATAGGCTAACTTATACATGTTTTATACGTTTTAATTCAGCTGTAACCCCATCAAAACCAATAATCTATGCTTGTTTTTCTCTATCGTTTGTAAACAATCTAATTGAAGAGTTCATTCCAAAACTCTATTTATACATTTTCAGAAATGTTTGTAAATTAGCTTTTATTGTTTGAAGAAATTATGAAAGAGATTGGTGTATTTTTTCACTATCTAATCATGGCATGGGGTTGTTCAATGACAGGCATATAACTGTATTTGTTTCAAATATATCACTTGATGGTTTCATTTCAGAGAGACAAATAATCATGTTTTTTGCAAAATTGCAAAAGGCGACACTGCAGTCCCTGGTTCGTATCCAGGCTGCATCACAACCGTCCGTGACCGTAAGTCCCATAGGGTGGCGCACAATTGGCCCAGCATCGCCCGGGTTAGGGGAGGGTTTGGCCGGGGGGCTTTACTTTGCTCATTGCACTCTAGTGTCTCCTTGTGGTGGGTCGGGCACCTGCAGGCTGACCTCAGTTGTCAATTTTTTCCTCCGACACATTGGAGCATCTGGCTTCCGGGTTAAGCGGACGGGTGTTAAGAAGCACGGTAAGGTGGGTCATGTTTCAGAGGGCGCATGACTTGATCTTCACCTCCCGAGCCCGTTGGGGAGTTGCAGCAATGAGACAAGATAGAAATTAGTGTGTTAAAAAAAAAAAATCAATACGTCTTTATGTAAAATATTTACATTCTACATTTTTGTCATTTAGCAGATGCAGAGCGACTAACAGTCAGTGCATTCATCTTAAGATAGCTAGGTGAGAAAACCACATATCACAGGACATGAACATTCCATCTAAACAATGGATATTTAGCGTTTTGCAAAAAAAAAAAAAAAAATCATACACATCTAAAATCTATGAATAATAAATCTGAAAATAGCAATATTTTACACACACATGAAGGTACCCATAAGCAATCATTTCTGATGAAAAAACTCAAATGTGAAAAATGGGTGGATATAGCTTTTTAGAAATCAACACTGCAGTCTAAAGCCTCAAAACATGGTCAAAACGACACATTTTATATCATGGATGGTCAGTCCTTGCATCAATAGCTCTGTCTATACACTTGAGAGTGGTCCAGCCCCATCCCACAGCTGTTTACCAAAACAACAGCAGGGTGATCGCTTTGTTATTGTACAGATCACCCCTTTTAACAGAGGGAAGAAACTCATCATGCACCTTGTCTTTGTAATTTCTGTATCATAGTTGTACTTTATGGTCATGGAAAGGTAGTCCAACATGAGACAAATATTACCACATAACATACAGTATGGTAGGCTGCACAGAAGGAAGCCTGGCATTGACTCTGTGGGGTTGATGATGTTGTTACAATTAGAAATTCACCTGTGAGAAACACACACACACTTTGATATTAAGGCCTGAAAGGCGCTGGCCCATAGGGCAAGTCAACAGTATTTTTTGATTGCCCAAAGATTAGGTTCACTTGCCCAAAAATGTGAAACTAGTTGTTTACATGGAGAAATGGCATCAAAACTTGTCCGTCACTTAATTAAACAACAGAGAATAAACATTTACTCGCCTGCTATCTTGTATGCATAACTTGTGTGAGACACAAGTGTGTGTTTCAAAGAAACCTGGGCGTGAGCGAAACCTGGGCCTGGATTGCATACCACTCGCCCTGACCAAAAGTACCGCTTCCAGTGTAGCAGGTGAGACAAATTACTGATTTTGCGACTCCCCAATGTATACTGAACAAAAATATAAACAACATGTAAAGTGTTGGTCCCATTTTTCATGAGCTGAAATAAAAGATACCAGAAATTGTCCATACACGCACAAAAATCTTATTTCTCTAACACTGAACAAAAATATAATTACAACATGCAACAATTTCCAATTTTACAGTTCATATAAGGAAATCAGTCGATTGAAATAAATTAATTCAGCCCTAATCTATGGATTTCACATGACTGGAAATACAGCTATGCATGTGTTGGTCACAGATACCTTTAGAAAAAAAGGTATGGGCATGGATCAGAAAACCAGTCGGTATCTGGTGGCTTATGTTAGAGAAATGAACATTAAATTCTCTGGCATAACAGCTCTGGTGGACATTCCTGCAGTCAGCATGCCAATTGCGTGCTCCCTCAAAACTTGAGACATCTGTAGCATTCAATCAAATGTATTTATAAAGTGCTGTACAGAAACCCAGCATAAAACCCAAAACAGCAAGCAATACAGGTGTAGAAGCACGCGGGCTAGGAAAAACTCCTTAGAAAGGAGGAAGAAGACCTAGAGAGGAAGAACCCTAGAGAGGAACCAGGCTATGAGGGGTGGCCAGTCCTCTTCTGGCTGTGCCGGGTGGAGATTATAACAGAACATGGCCAAGATGTTCAAATGTTCATAGATGACCAGCAGGGTCAAATAATAATAATCACAGTGGTTTTGAGGGTGCAGCAGGTCAGCACCTCAGGAGTAAATGTCAGTTGGCTTTTCATAGCTGATCATTTAGAGTATCTCTACCACTCCTGCTGTCTCTAGAGAGTTGAAAACAGCAGGTCTGGGACAAGGTAGCACATCCGGTGAACAGGTCAGGGTTCCATAGCAGCAGGCAGAACAGTTAAAACTGGAGCAGCAGCACAGCCAGGTGGACTGGGGACAGCAAGGAGTCATCAGGCCAGGTAGTCCTGAGGCATGGTCCTAGGGCTCAGGTCCTCTGAGAGAGAGAAAGAAAGGAAGAAAGAGAGAAAGAAAGAAAGAGAGAAAGAAAGAAAGAAAGAAAGAAAGAAAGAAAAAGAGAGAGAATTAGAGAGAGCATACTTAAATTCACACAGGAGACAGGAGAAATACTCCAGAAATAACAGACTGACCCTAGCCCCCCGACACATAAACTACTGCAGCAAAAATACTGGAGGCTGAGACAGGAGGGGTCAGGAGACACTGTGGCCCTGTCTGACGATACCCCCGGACAGGGCCAAACAGGCAGGATATAACCCCACCCACTTTGCCAAAGCACAGCCCCTACACCACTAGAGGGATATCTTCAACTACCAACTTACCATCCTGAGACAAGGCCGAGTATAGCCCATGAATATCTCCGCCACGGCACAACCCAGGGGGGGCGCCAACCCAGACATGAAGATCACGTCAGTGACTCAACCCATTCAACTGATGCCTCCTAGGGACGGCATGGGAGAGCACCAGTAAGCCAGTGACTCAGCCTGGCCTGTTGAGGAGTGACGGACTCCATCCTAGCTGGAGGGGTGCTCTCATCTTATCTACGAACATAGACAGGGCTCTAACTCCTCTAGCTCCACAATGAAATAGGGTGCAGGCCAGGCAGCAGGCTGTTAGCCAGCCTGCCAGCTTAGTGGAGTCTGCCACTAGCACAGTCAGTGTAGTCAGCTCAGCTATCCCCATTGAGACTGTGTCTGTGCCTCGATCTAGGTTGGGCAAAATTAAAGATGGCGGTGTTCGCTTTAGCAATCTCACTAGAATAAAGACCTCCTCCATTCCTGCCATTATTGAAAGAGATTGTGATACCTCACATCTCAAAATAGGACTACTTAATGTTAGATCCCTCACTTCCAAGGCAGTTATAGTCAATGAACTAATCACTGATCATAATCTTGATGTGATTGGCCTGACTGAAACATGGCTTAAGCCTGATGAATTTACTGTGTTAAATGAGGCCTCACCCCCTGGTTACACTAGTGACCATATCCCCCGCGCATCCCGCAAAGGCGGAGGTGTTGCTAACATTTATGATAGCAAATTTAAATTTACCCCCAAAAAAACAACAACAACGTTTTCGTCTTTTGAGCTTCTAGTCATGAAATCTATGCAGCCTACTCAATCACTTTTTATAGCTACTGTTTACAGGCCTCCTGGGCCATATGCAGCGTTCCTCACTGAGTTCCCTGAATTCCTATCGGACCTTGTAGTCATCGCAGATAATATTCTAATTTTTGGTGACTTTAATATTCACATGGAAAAGTCCACAGACCCACTCCAAAAGGCTTTCGGAGCCATCATCGACTCAGTGGATGTTGTCCAACATGTCTCTGGACCTACTCACTGCTACAGTCATACTCTGGACCTAGTTTTGTCCCATGGAATAAATGTTGTGGATCTTAATGTTTTTCCTCATAATCCTGGACTATCGGACCACCATTTTATTACGTTCGCAATCGCAACAAATAATCTGCTCAGACCCCAACCAAGAAGCATTAAAAGTCGTGCTATAAATTCTCAGACAACCCAAAGATTCCTTGATGCCCTTCCAGACTCCCTCTGCCTACCCAAGGACGTCAGAAGACAAAAATCAGTTAACCACCTAACCGAGGAACTCAATTTAACCTTGCGCAATACCCTAGATGCAGTTGCACCCCTAAAAACTAAAAACATAAGTCATAAGAAACTAGCTCCCTGGTATACAGAAAATACACGAGCTCTGAAGCAAGCTTCCAGAAAACGGAAATGGCGCCACACCAAACTGGAAGTCTTCCGACTAGCTTGGAAAGACAGTACCGTGCAGTATCGAAGAGCCCTCACTGCTGCTCGATCATCCTATTTTTCCAACTTAATTGAGGAAAATAAGAACAATCCAAAATTTCTTTTTGATACTGTCGCAAAGTTAACTAAAAAGCAGCATTCCCCAGGAGAGGATGGCTCTCACTTCAGCAGTGATGAATTCATGAACTTCTTTGAGGAAAAGATCATGATCATTAGAAAGCAAATTACGGACTCCTCTTTAAATCTGCGTATTCCTCCAAAGCTCCGCTGTCCTGAGTCTGCACAACCCTGCCAGGACCTAGGATCAAGGGAGACACTAAAGTGTTTTAGTACTATATCTCTTGACACAATGATGAAAATAATCATGGCCTCTAAACCATCAAGCTGCATACCGGACCCTATTCCAACTAAACTACTGAAAGAGCTGCTTTCTGTGCTTGGCCCTCCTATGTTGAACATAATAAACGGCTCTCTATCCACCGGATGTGTACCAAACTCACTAAAAGTGGCAGTAATAAAGCCTCTCTTGAAAAAGCCAAATCTTGACCCAGAAATTATAAAAAACTATCGGCCTATATCGAATCTTCCATTCCTCTAAAAATGTTTAGAAAAAGCTGTTGCGCAGCAACTCACTGCCTTCCTGAAGACAAACAATGTACACGAAACGCTTCAGTCTGGTTTTAGACCCCATCATAGCACTGAGACTGCACTTGTGAAGGTGGTAAATGACCTTTTAATGATGTCAGATATATAATATTGTGTATATTTATGCTGTATCATGCTGGGCAAAGAGACCTTGGTCTCAATATGTCTTCCCTGTTAAAACCTCTTGAGACTCTCATCCCGTTAGCGGGATCATTTTCCAGCGAAAAACTCCTAGCGACATTAGCATAACGAAATTCAATTTTTTTTTTTCAAATATAGGACTGTCTCATATCGTTTTATAGATACACCTCTCTTGAATCGACCCTCGTTGTCCGATTTCAAAAAGGTTTTACAGGAAAAGCACAATATTAGATTATGTTAGAGGAGTACATGGTAAAAGTAGCATCATATGAATTTTACGACCAAGCACATGCATCACATATAACCAAAAAACAGCTAAATGCAGGACTAACCTTTTACAAACTTCATCAGATGACACACCTAGGACATCATGTTACACACAGCATGCAATCTTTTGTTCAATAAAGGTCATATTTCTATATAAAAACAGCATTTTACATCGGCACCTGACGTTGACTAACTATTTTCCCATAAAATGCGTCCCGGGAAACAGTGCTACAATTTTATAAATTACTATTCGAAAACGATTTTTTTTTTTTATATTGTCAATCTAAGATTTATAGATGAATATCTCTTGAAAACACCCGTCATAACAGATTTTAAATTAACTTTACAGGGTAATCACACTTTGAGATAAAAGGGGATGCGATACTCAGAAAATGAGCTAGAAAGCCTAGCTCGTCGCCATCTTGGAACAATCGCACATCACATCTGATCTTGTATAATATTGCCAATAATCCCTCACCTTTAGTTGTCTTCATCAGAAAGCACTTCCAGGAATCCCAGGTCCACGACAAATGTATTTTCGGTCGAAAAAGTCCATCCTTTATGTTCCATTAGCTTGCTGTTGTTAGCGCGTCCGAAGGCTGTATCCAAATACTGATCCGTGTGCGGGAGCTGGCATACGAAAAATATATTTTTTCCCTCCTTTAGGTTCGTTCAAACATGTCAAACGTTGTATAACATTAATCTTCAGGGCCTGTTTCAACAAGAGAGCCAATAAGATTCGAGTGGGACGATTTCATTGTGTTTCAAAACGTTTCCAAAGGTGGGGGTAGACACGGCCGCCGACGTCACAATGCTGATGGCCCTCCTACTATGACCAATTGCCACATCGTCTCCTTCACTGAGTTTCGACAGCAGAAGCCTCAAAACACTTTGTAAAGACTGGGGACATCTAGTGGAAGCACTGGAAAGTGCTCAATTATCATTTTTTCACGTGAATTACAGGGAAGGCTGTGAAGTCGAGTCCACAATTCAGAATCCCACTTCCTGTTTCAATCGGTCTCGGGGTTTTGACTGCCTTACGAGTTCTGTTATACTCACAGACACCATTCAAACAGTTTTAGAAACTTTAGGGTGTTTTCTATCCATATAAAATAAGTATATGCATGTCCTAGCTTCTGAGTTTGATTAGTAGGCCGTTGAAAATGGGAACGAATTTTTTCCAAAATGCGCTGTGGCGCCCCCAGTGGTAGGATATACGCAAGAGTAAAGGTTAAATACAATCTGCAACCCATGAGTTGTTGCATCTTTAGATCTCCCCTCTTTCTAAATTTCAAACAGATATTTCCATATCTGTCCATGAAACCACTCACGTGTGGTGCACATTTTAGAATGGTGTTTTTCCACAAATTGGAACATTTGCGCATAGGCCTACCGCCATGTGCACGATGCTGCAGTGAAAATGTGAAGAAATAATAGTTTAAGCTAAACATTCTTATCAGTTCCATCAGCCTTAGTTGATACAGTGTATACCTCCAATACACTACTTTGATACGCATCGTGAGGATTAAGAAGTGAATATATGCAATTCCCACAAAAAAAGTGGGTATATACCCTCCACTACACCACTGATTACTGCCACCTACTGTACTGTAGTGCCCCCACCTCCTGACTGTGTAGTGGAGTCCTAGCTTAAAAATGTACCAATAGAAGTATAAAGAGGGGTTCCTGCAGATGCAAGAATGCCCACATGCAGGAACACCCCGAATTGCTGGCCGCAATTGCACCCTTATCCAACCTACTGATTAGAAGGTACTGTGTGGATTGTATTTTCAACCAGCAACTATCAGGAAATAATACTGATCATGTTTTTTCACACTTTTACAGTGTTAGTTTCGTCATCTGAATGATTACTGCACTGGGCCTTTATCAATGATTTCATTTTGTAATAAAACTTCATAATATCGACCATATCGTGCACATTTCAAATTTTAAGCAAATACAGAAATATGAGCAAATATTGTTCCAATATAAAATATCAATGTTTTGTTGTGTCGTGTCTTTGGCTATGCCGGATTAAGTGATATGACATGCTAACTTCTAAAATGATTTCTCTGTAATTAATATTACCTGATTAAGCTAATCATGTAAATGTAATTAACTAGAAAGTCGGGGCACCACGGAAGAACGTTTATAGAGCTGTTATCTTCCGAATAAACTCTTAAAATACTTAGTAATATTTTACATCGATAGCAGTCAATATTAACCCTTAACTTATTTTCAGTCTCATAATGAAAGTTGTAAATTCTTGGTTATCTTCACGAACTCTGGCTAACAAGTTGAATCAGCAATACAAAATTGGGTTTAATTATTTATTTACTAAATACCTAACTAATCACACAGAATTACAAATACACAGAACAATGATGATGTCATACAGAAAACGTCCCGGTGGACGGAACCTGGTTACACAAAGGAAAGGGGGTTGGGCTTGAATGAAAGAGCGGGAAGATTTAGGAACAAAGAAACAGCAGCTATGCTATCGTAAATACATTATCTTATGCATTCTAAATTACCGCCCATTTGGAAAAGGAAAATGCAATAAATATTTACTCTGAGCTGCGCTTCGGTAGATTGGTCATAGATGCTGGCCGGGTTGGCCAACAGATCTTCCTGTAGTGGAAGAATGTCAATGGTGGTAAATTGGATACGTGGTGGTATCTTCGTCTGGTTGTTAGACTGGATCCGTCGTCCGTCCTTTCCTAGCCCACGTTAGCAGCGGCTAACTCAACGGCTAGGAAGTATCACTTCTGTAGTGAATAAGCTCAAAGTTCATACCAGTTCATACCATAGCTCACGCCGAGGTTGGCTTAGTTCTGTTCTTGACATGTGTCCTTCTAACGTAGAGGCTGCAGACCTCACGTACTGGAACCACTGAATGTCTTTTCATCAAAGGCTTATATAGTGGAGAGGGGGAAAGGAGGTGTTTCATCGTTTATAACCCCTGTCTCTTCACAGGGTTGGGCCACTGATCGAGCAGGGCACTTTCCTTATGAAAACCCAATTCTCTCATTTGGAAGCTAAAATTACATTTAATCTCCTAACAAACAATTTCAATATCAAACATTTCAATTGCATAACAATTCCATGTGACTCTGATAACTAGAGGGTGTATACTTTCTCAGGTACAGTTTATGTCGTCCTGTCATCAATCATAATGTCCCAGATAACAATGAACTGACCTCCATACTCATTACGTTATCAAGCATATTTCCAACTGGTTTTATTACCAAAATATGGTTCCTTTCCCCATTTGTTTGATGTTCCCAGACTGTCTATATTTAACACAGGCTATTCAAGTCCTTCAGTAGGGTCAGAGAGAGATGGGAAGGGAGAAAGGTATTTATGGGGGGGTCATAAACCTTACCCACAGGCCAACGTCATGACAGTTGACATGGGCACTTTAATATCAATCATATACCCAGAGAGAGATAGGCTACATATAGAATACAACATGCACACACTTTCTTCCTCTTGACATTTTCATTGTTTTTTGGCTCAACTTTTTCCAAACCAGTCATTCTTCAAAAGTCTTTGATGAATATTCCTCTTCCAACCAGTGCAGTAATCGATTTTAACCAACCCTATTTCCACCATGGATGTTTCTTTCCCTCCTATTATGGCTGTGAAAAACCATGCATATTAGGCTACCTTTCCTCTGTTGATATTCCCATTTGAGAAAATTATGTAGCAAGTCTTCTTCCAATTTGGCACAGAGGCACTTTAAAGTGAGGGCAACAGTCTTCAGAATTGTTATATCTAATAAGAGCATAGGTCCAGTCTCTTTGGTCTGGGTATTGGACTCTGACAGTGCCTGCTTCTGATAGCAGCTAGTTGTAGCCTACTCAGATCCCACCTTCTCCTCAACAGGTACCACACCATGTCATGCTGTATATCACCAGAAGAGGGCTCTGTAACTCCATCAATAAATCCAGGTGGCAGCAAAACACTGCAATGTAGTACAGACTGCTTCCACCAGGGAGTGCTAGTGCAGTCTTCTTGTCACCCTAGATTCCTCATTCAGTTCAGCATTGATAAAAGACAGAAGAAATTCCAGGTTATTCTCTCTGGTCTACATAGGTGTCTCTGAGGTCCAGGGAGAGCCACTCCAGCTTCCCCCGGAGCACCCTGCCATACAGCTGCAGCACCTGGGTCAGACTCTGGCTCTGCTGGCTGGGACAGCCTGGGTCTGGATCTGGGTCTGTCAAGTCATCCTGTGGACCAACAGACACACAGTCAAGTATTTGTGAGGGGAGAATAGGAGAGAGGACAAGAGAGAGAGGGCTGGCAAGAATGAATGTGTGTGTGCGTGCGAGCTCCATCTCACTGTGATGTCCAGGTTGGTGACTATGTGCAGGTAGTTTGTGATTCCATGCTCCAGTCTCTCCAGCAAAGATAACTGACAGCTGAGTTTGGTCTGTGTCCTCATTCTCCCCACACTGTCCAACAATACCCCCAGAGCCCCTCTCACCTCAGCACGCTTCTGCTGTAGCTAGGTACGCCACGCTCGCACACACACACACACACACACACACACACACACACACACACACACACACACACACACACACACACACACACACACACACACACACAAAGACTGAGACAAATGTGCAATCAATTTAAAACTTTGAATTTATCAATTAGATTTTGGGATTTCTGATCCCAGGATGCCTTTAGAATCCTGGCACAGGGTAGCTGAAGGGAGGAGTGGAGCTGGTCTGAACCACTACAGGCAATCTGGATGGATCAAAGAAATGGTAAAGATACACTGAACCAAAATATAAATGCAACATGTTTCATAAGCTGAAATAAAAGATCCCAGAAAAGTTTCATACGCACAAAAATGTTATTTCTCTCAAATTTTGGGCCCAAATTTGAGTGAGCATTTCTCCTTTGCCAAAATAATCCATCCACCTGACAGGTGTGGCATATCAAGAAGCTGATTAAAGCATGATCATTACACATGTGCACCTTATGCTGGGGACAATAAAAGGCCACTCTAAAATGTGCAGTTTTGTCACAAAACACAATGCCACAGATGTCTCATGTTTTGAGGGAGCATACAATTGACATGCTGACTGCAAGAATGTCCACCAGAGCTGTTACCAGAGAGTGTTATGTTAATTTCTCTACCATAAGCCTCCTCCAACATCGTTTAGCAGTACGTCCAACCGGCCTCACAACCGCAAACCATGTGCATGGCGTTGTGTGGGCGAGCGGTTTGCTGATGTCAACGTTGTGAACAGAGTATCCCATGGTGGTGGTGGGGTTATGGTATGGGCAGGCATAAGCTACGACAACGAACACAATTGTATTTTATTGATGGCAATTTGAATGCACAAAAATACTGTGACGAGATCCTGAGGCCAATTGTGAGGCCTATATTTTTAAGGTACAGTATCTGTGACCAACAGATGCATATCTGTATTCCCAGTCAAGTGAAATCCATAGATTAGGACCTAATGAATTTAATTCAATTGACTGATTTTCCCATATGAACTATATCTCTGTAAAATCTTTGAAATTGTTGCATGTTGCATTTATATTTGTGTTCAGTATATATAAAATAGATAAGATACACACAATGTGTAAGTCTGTCTCTCACCATGGCAACTTCCAGGTCCTTCATGTTGTTCATGTTTCTCCTGGCGTGTGTGTCTCACACAAAGTCGATTGATCTCGTCTGGACGTTGGGTACCTTAGAAGAAACCACGAGCAACAGCAGGAGTAGAAGTCCTAAAGGAGTGAAGAGCAGAGATTATTTAGGTTTAGGATTACAATGGTGAATGTGTCCCAGACTAAAACCAAGATGGCCTCTGTTTCTCCACCAGTTCAGTGGCTCTAAAAGAGGTAGATTTGACCACATTTACACAATCTGTTTCTGTCTAATGTCTCTTACACGGGGTGTTTCTTGGAAACTTTTTTGCAACTATTTTAACACAGGGGCCAAGCCAAGTGTTATCTCACACTGAATCTTGAGAAAAGGCATAGTTGTATTACTGTCCATAGATTACCCAACACTCTTCTGGTGAACTGAGCTGGTCTTCCTTGCTTCAACAAGTTATGCTCAATAACAAAAAGAATGCCAAGTTCCATTCTCTGATATCCCTGTGGTCCAACAAAAGACCATAACAGATATCTTATCTTCCATATATAAAATCAAAGTTCAAAATTCTATTGGGCAAGTCTAAACATGATATTTCTATGTATGATCTTAAAAGGATAGGCCCATAAGACAAATTGGACAAAAACAATTATACCAAATATAATATTTACTATTAAACTGATGTGTATATTTCTCCTTAAAAATGTTTATTGTTTTGCACAAACAATAGATCATCAGTCAGATGCCTAAAATATGTATTTTGGTACATTTTAAAAGACACACAATATATATACAAAAGTATGTAGACGCCCCTTCAAATTAGTAGCTATTTCATCCACACCCGTTGCTGACAGTATAAAATCAAGCACGCAGCCATGCAATCTCCATAGACAAACACTGTCAGTAGATAGGCCTTACTGAATAGCTCAGTGACTTTCAACATGGCACAGTCATAGGATGCCACCTTTCCCACAAATCCGTTTGTCAAATTTCTGCCTCGCTAGAGCTGCCCTGGTCAACTGTAAGTGCTGTTATTGTTAAGTGGAAATGTCCAGGAGCAACCTGTTCAGCTGTTAAGTGATAGGCCATCCAAGCCCACAGAACTGAACCACTGAGTGCTGAAGCGCGTAGTGCGTAAAAATCGTCTGTCTTCGGTTGCAACACTCACTACCGAGTTCCAAACTGCCTCTGGAAGCAACATCAGCACAATAACTGTTCATCAGGAGCTTTATTAAATGGATTTCCATGGCCGAGCAGCCACACACAAGCCTAAGATCACCATGTGCAATGCCAAGCGTCATCTGGAGTGGTGTAAAGCTCACCGCCATTGGACTCTGGAGCAGTGTAAACGCGTTCTCTGGAGTGATGAATCATGCTTCACCATCTGGCAGTCCGAAGGACGAATCTGAGTTTGGCAGATGCCAGGAGAACGCTACCTGCCCGAATGCATAGTGCCAACTGTAAAGATTGGTGGAGGAAGAATAATGGTCTGGGGCTGTTTTTCGTGGTTCGGGCTAGACCCCTTAGTTCCAGTGAATGGAAATCTTAATGCTACAGCATACAATGACATTCAAGACGATTCTGTGGCAACAGTTGGGGGAAGGCCCTTTCCTGTTTCAGCATGACAATACCCCCGTGCACAAAGCAAGGTCCATACAGAAATGGTTTTTCGAGCTCGTTGTGGAAGGACTTGACTGGCCTGCACAGAGCCCTGACCTCAACCCCATTGAACAGCTTTGGTAATAATTGAAACGCTGACTGCAAGCCAGGCCTAATCGTCCAACATCAGAGACCAACCTCACTAATGCTTTTGTGGCTGAATGGAAGCCAGTCCCTGCAGCAATGTTCCAACACCTAGTGGAAAGCCTTCCCAGAAGAGTGGAGGCTGTTATAGCAGCAAAGGGGGACCAACTCCATATTAATGCCCATGATTTTGGAATGAGACGTGCGACCAGCAAGTGTCCACATACTTTTGGTAATGTTGTGTATTCCAATAACATCTTAAAGAAATGCATGATAATGAATAATGCACACAATTCCCCTTTGAATGTCACATGTTATGTTAGTGTGTCACATTTTCAGTAAAGGTCAAATTTTCACCATGCATTTACTTATTCTACTAATATATCATCACTTTAGGGGTCTGATAAACCACGCTGATAACAAAAACATAAATAATTCACATTGCATGTGTATTAGTATCTTATGACAATAGGCCTATTGCAAAGCGCAGTTGGATACCCACTGCTTAAAGCCATAACTCGCTCCTGTGCGCATGACGCCCCTCAATAGCAGCCTTTTATTCCATGGTGCTCGTCCCCATGTTCCATTTAACCCAGGAGGGAAATTATAGGAGTTTGTGACACCGTTATAAAGGATTAAAGTCTGTTATATTCCACGGCTGTCCGTCCCCTGTCTACGGTGCGCACATAACAACAACAATTGAACATGTCCCCCTGACAACTCTCCCAAAAGCGGTATGAAACGGGATGCAGGAAAACAAATCTGAACAGAACAAGACAAACCGGTTGTCTTTTAGCTCATAGAAGATAAAATAATATGATTATCGTTTGATAATCTCTTATTTCCTACATTGTCATTATGCCTGTGAGTAGGCCTAGGCAAACTCAATTTCCTTTCATGGGTTAATAGATAATCTAATCCCTAGGATATTAATAATGTATCTGGATGTATAGAGGCTATAGCCTAATCTACCACACTGGATTTTGCTTGCTAAGAAATGGCCTTTGGACATGCATACTGCTGTCACGCCCTGACCATAGAGAGCCCTCAGTTCTCTATGGTGTTGTAGGTCAGGGCATGACTAGGGGGTGTTCTAGTCTTTTCATTTCTATGTTGGTGCTCTTGGTATGGTTCCCAATTAGAGGCAGCTGATGTTCGTTGTCTCTAATTGAGGATCATACTTAAGTTCTCCATTGTTCCCACCTGGGTTGTGGGTTATTGTTTGTGTTAGTGTGTTTAGCACTACGGCTTTCACGTTCGTTTTATGTTTGTTTATGGTTTTGGTAGTTTCACTATATAGTAAAGTATGTGGAACTCAACTCACGCTGCGCCTTGGTCCGCTCTGTATGACGAACGTGACAACTGCGTGCAGGTTTGGTCAGCACTGAGCCCTCTCATGCCGCCTACATTATCCACTACAACTCCTGCCACACACACTGTGGATTATGCTGATATCAAGATTGGATTAAAAGCAGTGCTTGGTGTTTAGAGTGAAAGACACTAGAAATAGTTCAGTGGAGAGATAAGCCCCCTACCTCTCTGCCCAGCTGCAGTAGTCCTCCTATAATATACAGTATATATAATAATATATACCATTTTGCAAACACTTTTATCCAAATAGGGGCATATATTTTTACTTACAGGTGGTCCCGGAAATCAAATCCACTATACTGGTGTTGCAAGCGCCATGCTCTACCAACTGAGCTCCCTCTTTATCCTCCTGCTTCCCCTCTTTCCTCCTCCTACTTCCTACCCCTCCTCCATTCTGCACCCTTTCACCTCAGATGCCCACTTTTAGCTGACCCCAACCTGGCCCTGGTGTTGTGGAGTGGCCCAGGGAACAATGGCCCCACCAGCCCATATGGAGACAGACAGAAAGTGTAACCACGGTGATAGAGCTGGGGCAAATCTTTAAATTCACATCATGTAGCAAAACCCCTTTCAGATAATCCACATTGTACAGGAGGAGACACGGAGAGAGGCAAACAGAAAGGAAAAGGTTTGCATGACAAATTACTGTCTATGAGTGTCTGCGTGTGACCATTACATTAATCACTAGTGTGTGTGTGTGTGTGTGTGTGTGTGTGTGTGTGTGTGTGTGTGTGTGTGTGTGTGTGTGTGTGTGTCTTCATTCAGTGGGCCGGCTTTACTGACGTCTTTATGGAAGGCCATCACCATGGCAACGGCAAGCAATGAGTGTCTAATAAAATGCTGCTCGCTTCTCTGGCTGTTGCTCTCTCTCTCTTTCTCCTATTTGCCTTTCTCTTTCTCTGTTTTATTTCTTTTCCTCTGTCTGTCTTGCCAACCTACGTAGCACAGCATGCTCAACATCAGCATAGGGAGATAGATAGAACAGCAAAAGTGAGGCAGAAGAAAAGGACAGAAATATGTCTAGCTCTAACATCTCACTCCGTGTGAATGCAGCCTGCTGTGTCATCCGTCATCCATCTGTGTGGGAGACATCTTTGATCTGTCAAAGAAGAGGATCTTTGATTTACCAGAGTTGGATATCTTTGTGACCTGTTGAGGAAACATCTCTTTTGAAATCTACTAGAAAAGGATATCATTGTACAGTGGGGGATCTCTCCTCATTGTGTATTTCTAAGGAGGATAGGAGAGCGTGTGTCCTTTGTGTTGGCCAAGGCAAGGCTCTCGGAATACTGTAATGGTTAAAGACTTCATTCAGGGATGGCCCCCTTACTACTGAATTGTCGACCTTTGCTTTGGTGAAGGCAAAAAAATGATGACAAATGTGATATGATATTGAGCTATAAATGCATTCAACTCAACTTTTCATCTGCCAATAATGCGTAGGACACCACCCCGTCTTGACGGAACACAACAAAAGAACGCCAAGCAGCAGGGTGAGGAAGAAGAGGAGGGAAAAGAGGCGGAACAAGAAGAGGAAGAGAAGGGAGAAGAGGAGGGACATCATGATTTGGCTAAATCTTCTCTATGCCCGTCCTGTAGGCGTGGTTTTGATGTTGCCCTTCTCCTACCATGCTCCCATACCCTGTGTGGGCGCTGTGTAGGAGGTGGAGAGGGGGCAGGGCGATGTGGAGAGGGGGCAGGGCAATGTGTACTGGATGAGGAAGGGGACGGTGTGTGCCATGCTTCCCGTGGTGGCACCTGTTCTGCCCACCACCGCTCTACCAGTACACCTGTGTGTGCCGTGCTGTGCCCTTGCTGTCGTCACCCTGTGGAGCTGCCATGCTGGGAGTGGGCTTCTGCCACCTGTTGCCTGCCCCCTGACCCCACCCTGACCCCTGGGTGGACAGCCAGTAGTGCTGGGGACCAGGCGGAAGGAGGGATGAAGGCCTTCTCACAGGTAACTAAGCTTGTTCCTTTTTTTTCATGTTGGATAGGTAGGCTTATTTCATCTTTGTTTTAGACAAGTGAGAGGCACACAAGCCTTATGGATGCACAATCTTCTCCCATTGCCCTATTAAATCTTTGGATGGATACAGGTCACACCTTCCAAGTGACCCAGTGACTAAGCCTCCCTAACACACCTTCCCATTCCTTCCCACCCCACCTCCACTAATCCCACATGCAGAGGAATCCATTCGGCAGAGACAAAGAGGATGTCACGGACCAGATCACTGCTGCATATGGTGAGTGAAATGGCACCTTGGCAGTTAGTCTAGGTTAGACACATTTTGTGAGCTCAAGGTTTAAACTGGGAGACATGCCAGGCAGTTGTTATTGTTGTTGCTGTTACTCTTCACGGTGTTGGGCTTCAAGTTCCTCTGAATACTGGCAGGCCTCATGGGAAAGGGAGAATGAAGTGGGTTAAGGAGAATCTGGCAGGCTTACTTCCCTACATGCTTTACTGAGTAAGGCTTTAAATGGCGCCAACTGTGTTGTGTCTGTTTTAACGGTCTCTTTTCTCTCTGCGTATCCATGGATGCAGGCTCACCACTGGAGGGTACTATAGACCTGCGAGAGGAGGAGATGGAACAGTCTGTCTCAGGTCAGTGAGTCCAATGCAAGACTCTTTATCCAAGGATGTCTTGATATACTGTGTAGAAAAAGAGTAAAAATACAAAAGTTATTCATTGCAATGCCCCTGATTAGAGGAAATCAGGTTTCACCTGCTCTTTCGTCTTCATCTCTCCCTTGCCAGGTCTGACATTCACCCTGGACCCCTCTGCTGCTGCTCCCTCCCTCCATCTCTCCACCTCTTCTCTCACTGTGACCTTCCATGGACCAAGCCCTCCACCACTACCCTCTCGCCATCATGGAAACAGGGTGACAGGGTCAGTAACGAACACTGAATCCCAGGAGTCTGCCCCCCAGCCCCTCCCTCAGGTGTGTGGGGACGTGGTCATCGTCAGGGGTCAGTTCTACTGGGAGGTGGACGTCTGCAACAGCACCCTCTACAGGATAGGTGAGGAAGTGCACCCTAATCCACCTGGCCATGATTTACTGGTAGTGGCAGAACAAGTACAAATCCCTGCTTTGATAATAATACTCTTAGCCTCTGGCATGCTGATAAATTCCTACTGATGGAGATAAATATGAATTTCCATGAGCTACATTTCTTACACAATCATGTTGCGGTTGTAGCCTACAAATACATACAGGTAGTCTTGTGCAAATGCTCCCGCACACAGGACGCAGGCTCTATCCTACATATAGTTTATTCACATCCTTCAACTCTGCTCTGTGGTGCCACCGAGTGGTGAACAGGATGTCAGCAGGGATATCCCAGCGCTTGGCTGAACCACTAAACAATTGCATTTTTATTGAACAATTTAATTTTGTCTTAAAAGGCATATTGACATCTGCTCTCTGTAAACAACAGAAAACTCTAATAATTTAGCCCAGCAACAAACCATAAACAATCTGTTGATTTGCATTAAATATGACAGAAATGTGCAGCTTCATCATTAACTGTAGGGAGTCAGGCCAAATACCTATTAGTGGTCGTTGACCATGATGACTGGTACTGTCGACAGAGCTGTACTTAGGGAATAGGGATACTTAGCGAGGTAATATGGGATGGGAACCGCATTGGTATTTCACATATTATTGCTCACTCGTGCCTATCTCACATGAAAAAATACTACAGTTTACTATAGAATACTACAGTACTTTCTATAGAATTCAGTAGTAAACTGTACTATACTGTAGAATACTATACTACACACTGTAGTATATCTCTATTATGTGTAGTACTTACTATAGAATGGTGTAGTATACTGTAAAATACTATAGTAAATACTACTGTATACTACAGACCACAAAAACTACAGTAAATACTACAGTAATTTTCGCAAAAACACTACTGTCTGCAAAAACACTACAGTAATTACTATAGTGTATATACTACAGTATTTAATTTGCATTTACCCTTTTCATTCCCCTCCCCCATATCCTAATATGTTCCACCCATAAGTGAGAAACCTACATGCCAATTATAGACCATGTATTGTGTTCCTTACAGGAGCCCTGAACTGTCTGTTCAGACCGCAGTCCTACCTACAGGTTATGGAAAATGTGCTCTTTGAGTATTTTGTCCTTCTCCATTCCTCAAGGACAAAGCCCCCACTGCTATGTCAAAGATAATAAAGCAAAAACTGAGTTTTATTACAATACTGTCTGCAAAAACACTACAATATTTTTTACATTTTTTTTATTTAACCTTTATTTAAACAGAGAGTAACATTGAGATGAAAAATCTATTTTACCAGAGAGCCCTGTATACATTACAATAAAAATAGAATAATAAAACAAACACATACACTACCGTTCAGAAGTTTGGGGTCACTTAGAAATGTCCTTGTTTTTGAAATAAAAGCAAATGTTTTGTCCATAAGAATAACATCAAATTGATCAGAAATACATTGTTAATGTTGTAAATGACTATTGTAACTGGAAACGGCAGATTTTTTATGGAATATCTACATAGGCGTACTGGCAGCTTCATTAAATAGTACCTGCAAAACACCAGTCTCAACGTCAACAGTGAAGGGGCGACTCCGGGATGCTGCCCTTCTAGGCTGAGTTCCTCTGTCCAGTGTCTGTGTTCTTTTGCCCATCTTAATATTTTATTTTTATTGACCAGTCTGAGATATGGCTTTTTCTTTGCAACTCTGCCTAGAAGGTCAGCATCCCGGAGTCGCCTCTTCACTGTTGATGTTGAGACTGGTGTTTTGCGGGTACTATTTAATAAAGCTAGGACTTGTGAGGCGTCTGTTTCTCAAACTAGACACTCTAATGTACTTGGCCTCCCACTCCTCTTTCTATTCTGGTTAGGGCCAGTTTGCGCTGTTTTGTGAAGGGAGTAGTACACAGCGTTGTACGAAATCTTCCGTTTCTTGGCAATTTCTAGCCTTCATTTCTCAGAACAAGAATAGACTGACGAGTTTCAGAAGAAAGGTCTTTGTTTCTATCCATTTTGAGCCTGTAATTGAGCCCACAAATGCTCATGCTCCAGATACTCAACTAGTCTAAAGAAGGCCAGTTTTATTGCTTCTTTAATCACAACAACAGTTTTCAGCTGTGCTAACATAATTTCAAAAGGGTTTTCTAATGATCAATTAGCCTTTTAAAATGATAAACTTGGATTAGCTAACACAACGTGCCATTGGAACACAGGAGTGATGGTTGCTGATAATGGGCCTCTGTACACCTATGTAGATATTCCATTAAAATCAGCCGTTTCCAGCTACAATAGTCATTTACAACATTAACAATGTCTACACTGTATTTCTGATCAATGTTATGTTATTTTAATGGACAAAAAATGTGCTTTTCTTTCAAAAACAAGGACATTTCTAAGAACCCCAAACTTTTGAATGGTAGCGTATATATAACTATATGAAAAAAAAAGAAATAGTGGCGGCCACGCACCGCTGCTGATAAATACATATAGGGGAAACACCGTGGGTGTGTGGGTGCCAGTCTGTTTCTACTCCAATCAACATGTTTTTATTCAGGCCAAATGAGGCAACAAATAAGTAGCGTTGTTGAGTGCAGAAACAGTCAGGCATACAGACTATCCTATTTCATGGTGACATTGCAAAGTTTATTGGCACAATACTTGAAGACATAATTTCGCATGATGTCTTTTTTGTGACACAGAAAGCAACCACCTTTCCTATTTTCCATACAGGAGTGAGCTCATTGGACGATGCTTGCGGCTGGTGGCTGGAAAGGCGGGGCTTGTCCTTCTCCACTGTGTACGATAGCCGTCGGGAGCCCTTACATGCCGTGCCACCCCAGATCAAGACCCTAGGGCTGTTCCTCAACATGGGTGGAGGGGCGCTGAGCTTCCACAACCCTCTGACCCAGGAGCACCTGGCCACCCTACCCACTCGCTTCAGCCATGCTGGGGTACGTCCCGCTCTGGGGCTGGGCCAGGGCAGGCTGAGGCTCCACTGTGGCCTACCCCCTCCACCTCACGTCTTTCTCAGCCGAGCATCCGACTATAGAGGGCCTACTGGAGCTGGTGGGGGTCGCTGGCGCAGAGACATGCCCTTCCGATCTGTACGGATGGTCATCCAGAAGTTTGAGGAGCTGGCGGTGTCAGATTCGGACTCAGGGCTGGTGTCCAGTTTTGGGTCATCCTGCTCCACTCTGGCCGAACCAGGCCCAGGCCTCAGCTTCAGCCTCAGCCCAGGAGCAGCTCTCCATTCTGGGAAAGAGGGGAAGGAGGCTGGGGCAGAGTGACATATGGAGGACAGAGTATAGTACCTTGTACAATGAAGGGCCTCTACCCTGCTGGTGATAGGAGCAAACTGCTACCACATCACACTGTCACATCATCACATTGCAAATAGGTTGTCACAAGGTTGGTCATGACAATGTGTGACAAATTTGGGATAAACTTGTGAGATGGAAGGACCATTCTTCTGCTGTATGATGGGAGAAAAGTGAATAACACACCAACTCTTTGGGATGAGTTTGATCTTTGGACGACCATTTCCATGTCTAATTTCCCATCTCTGAAGAACTCTCTGTGACTTCTCCCCAGGATGCTGGGCTTCCTCTCAGCTACATAACCCCTGGAGGTTTGGGGCTGGGCCAGCGCTGTTTGTGGGGGTGTTAGGAGGATGTCTCACTGGGGGTCCCACACTCTGGTGTGGGGGTTGATTGTAGGACAGTAGGGTTGATACGGATGGTGGTGGTGTGTGTGTGTGTGAGGATGTGAGGCGTGGGAGTCAGTGGCGGTAACACTACCAGTGTTGACTCAGGGTCACAAAGACAGGTGGTTACGTATGTTTATCCCGCAGGACGTGTGTGTGTGTGTGTGTATGTGTGTGTGTGTGTGTGTGTGTGTGTGTGTGAGAGATGGTTGGAGCATGAATAAGTCAGAAATGTTAGATTGTTTGTCCACTTGATTGTGATATTCAATCCTACTGCAACATTATTTG